>NW_020885377.1:0-17226 GCF_003945725.1 Corapipo altera
TGGGATTTTGTATCTCTGCCTTTTATTCTTCTACTAAGGGTTTGAAATGTGTTATAAAACACTGAGAAGTGTTTGTGGCTGATGACTTTCCAGGTTAAACCTCTGTTCTACTCAGGCCTGAAACAACAGAAGGAATCAGACCAGGAGCTACTGTCAGTCCCTTGGTGGGTCCAACGCTGAAAAATATGACTCCTTCTCCCAACAAATCAGAAATGATCCTGGAAAATGGTCTCCTGAGATAGTCTGGAGCAGCAGGAGGAGTGAGGGAGCTGGGGGGCTCAGCCTGGAGAAAAGGAGGCTCAGGGGGGACCTTCTGGCTCTGCAACCCCCTGACAGGAGGGGGGAGCTGGGGGGGGTCGGGCTCTGCTCCCAGGGAACAAGGGACAGGAGGAGAGGGAACAGCCTCAAGTTGCACCAAAGGAGGTTTAAACTGGATTTTAGGAAAATTTCTTCATGGAAAGGGTTGTCCAGCCCTGGCACAGCTCCCCAGGGCAGGGGTGGAGTCCCCACCCTGGAGGGATTTAAAAGCCCTGTGGATGTGGCACTTGGGGACAGGGGGCAGTGGTGGCCTTGGCAGTTGGACTCTGATCTTGGGGGGGCTTTTCCAACCTGAACCATTCCATGGAACATGTACATTTAGTAGCCAAAGTCTAGAGGCTGCAGCATCTCATCAACCAACCCAAAATAGTCAAGCATATGCAGGGAGAAAACGCTCAAAATAAACAAAACCACAATCTGCTCTTATAAAAATACATTTGAATAGTGTGTGCACAACAGACTGGGTTCCCCTCAGGGCCTTTCCAACATTGCTGAGGGTTCCAATGGGTAACAGCTCTGAAATGTGACATATTTTCAGCCCTAAAAAACTTGGAGTTGTAGTAATTACTGACTCTTTTCTATAAGCAGGAATATATTGGCATCCTATTATATTGTATATTATTTCCAAATGACAGCAGACACAATGACAGCCTCAGCTGTTTATTTTTGGAGGAGAGGAGGTTTAAAGGTGGTTACAGGGGAAGTGATGCTGGGGCTCTGATGGGTGGCAGGAACTTCATCTCTGCTTAAAACCAAACCATCCAGGCAATCCCTGCTCCTTCAGCCTCACGTGGTATCAAGCCAGGGCAGCAGAAATCACTGGAATTAACCTCCAGGAGCTCCCTGTGGAAATCCTGTTTGCAGTATCACTGAGGCTCCACTGACCTGGTGTTTGGCAGCTGGAGAAACCACAGTGAGTGGTGAGTAATTGAAAAAAAAAATAAAAAATAAAAAAAACAACAGAGAAATGGAGGCTAGTGCTTCAGGGACACCTTCAGTTATGACTAAATTACAATACTAATTTTTTAATAAGTATGCAAAGTCTGCCCCCTGCGAGGAGGGGGAGGAAAGCTGATTCCAGGGGCTCCATCCAGGGATAATGCAATAATCTGAGAGAGGGAGCGACAACACCGAGCCTGGGGAGAATTGCTTGTCCCTGAACTGTGTTTCCATAAATTAATTTTCTCCCAGGAAACTGTGGAAACTCCATTCCTGAGGTGCTGAGGAGCCAATTCCGAGGGAGAATTGCTGGGTGAGCACAGGAATGGGGGCCCAGGGATGGGGCTGGGCCCTGGCAGGACTTGCCCAGGGGGGATTTGGGGCAGCAACATTTCCCTCCTCTTGTGAGGAGCATTTTTAACCTTCCTCCTTCCCACAGAATGGTTTGGGTTGGGAGGAACATTTAAATCTCACCCAGTTCCACCCCCTGCCACGGGCAGGGACACCTTCCACTAGCCCAGGTTGCTCCAACCTGGCCTTGGACACTTCCAGGGATCCAGGGGCAGTCACATCTTCTCTGGGAAATTCATTCCAGCCCCTCCCCACCCTCACAGGGAAGGATTTTCTCCCCGTATTCCATCTAAACTTCCTCCCTGTCAATTTAAATCCTGATTCTTGCAGGTTGCTCAGCACACCTGCTGAGGGTGGGTATGGTTTGAGCCCCAAATCAAGCCCCACAGGATAAAAAAATCAATAAATCCAGCTATGGCATCCCATTTCCTTCCTGATGTTTCCCAAAGCAGGTCAGATGTGCAGGGAGGGGATGTCCCACATCAATCCCAGCTCCAGTCCAGCAGAGAAGGGGCAAAAGCAGAGCAGATGCCAGGGAAGGATTGATTGGCAAAGGAAACCTGGTGGAAGAGGATGGCAAGGCCGTGCCAGGCAAAGGAGGACAGGGGGGTGTTCTCTGGGAAGGCACGGGCAGGACAGATGGTGCCAAGGCGAGAGGAGGAAACTTGGAGGAGGGAAGGCACCATATGGGAGAAGTGGGTGAGCAGGGAAGAAGAGTGACATTGTTTTCAGTTCCTTTTAGCTGTCCAGAAGCTGTAAAACATGCTCTGCATCACCCAGGGGTTCCTTGGTTCTTGGCACAGGATGTTTCCTTCCCCTTCAAATCCCTCTTTCCTGGGATCACGGGGATGTTTGGACATGTCAGGCCACGTAATTCAGCGAGTTGTCAGTGACCTGCTCCACTTTTAGCATGTCCTTTATTTACTGGAGGGCTGGGAAATTTCCAGCTAATTGTTTTCTGGCCAGGAATTATTGTTTTATAGAACCTCAGCATGTTGAGCTTTGGGATGTCTGGAAACAAAGCTTCTCGAGAAGCCACCTCCAAGCAGCCAAATCATCCCATTCCCTATTCCTGGAGGAAGGGATGGCTTTGCAAAGGGGACCTTTCTCTTTTAGGGACCTGTTTGCTGAGAGGGAAATGCAAATGTCAGTGTTCTAGAGCAGCCCCACCCCAGGCTGGACATGGGGAGGGTTTTAATCAACCACCCCAGGCTGGACATGGGGAGGGTTTTAATCAACCACCCCGGGCTGGATATGGGGAGGGTTTTAATTAACCACCCCAGGCTGGACATGGGGAGGGTTTTAATTAACCAGGAGAGGGGTTTAACTGCCCCAAAACCTGATGTTCAGGATAAATGTCCTTTGCTGACTCACTTGGAGGTCACCTGCTGCCCCAGGGACACCTCAGGCTTTCCATAGAACCCCTGAATGGTTTGGGTTGGGAGGGACCTTTAAGATCACCCACTGCCACCCCCTGCCATGGGCAGGGACACCTCCCACCAGTCCAGGTTGCTCCAAGCCCTGTCCAACCCAGCCTCAGGTTGTGCTGGACCCAGAGATCCCAATCCAAGCATTATCTATCCAGGGCTTTTGCAACCAGCTTAGATTTCCACTGGTTTTCCAACACCCAGAGTGAGTCTCCTGGTGGAGAGGAGTGAAGCTGAAGAGGAGAACCCCGTGGCAGCTCTCCCTGGGCAGCTGGGATCCATCTCCCTGGGATCCATCCCAAAGGATCCCACACCCTGAGCTGCATTTGCCTTCCAGACTTCCCAGAGTGACTGATCAATGCATGGATCAGGGAGATCACCCTGGTGTGTCTCCTCTGATCTGAGGACTTGGGAAATTCAGCAAAGAAAAAAGAACCCCAAGCCCCCAGAGCCATTTCTTGATCCTCAGCACTGAGTAATGGCTTGATTTGAGCAGGGATTAACTGCAGGCCTTCATCTTCCTTGCAGCCCAGCTTGTCTTTGGCTTGGCACTTGCATATTAAGTTTTACAGTAAGATCTTAGTCCATGACTGGCCTCCAATCAGCTGTAAAAATGCCATCACCTGTGCTTATTAAAAATGACACTAATTGTGTTGGAAGCAACACTTCTGCTGATAAAACATCCTCCTCCTGCAAGCAAACCCTTCCATCACGTTTCCTGCCAGGCAGGCTGAGAGCACAGGGATTTTTTTTTCAGTTCCACAAAGTCCACAACAACTTTTCATCCCTTTTCAGCCCTGAGCAACCCCATGAGCTGGTTCTGTGCTCCTCCAAGCTGCTCTCTGCAGCTACAAAGCAAAGATTAAACCCTGCTTAAATCACAGGCCCCCAGTTCATCTCAGTTTAAGGGGCACAGACCATTAGACACAGGCTGACACTCTCACTGCAAAATTATTATTATTGTTATGCTGATGAAAGTGTTTGTTTTCTTCCTTGATGTGCTTAATTAAAATATGAGATTATTGGCTACACACAGACAGAGTTTTTTCCTGAAATCTTGGCTCTGAATTCCTTGTCTTGGGCTCGGGGGGGGGGGGGGGGGGCACCCCCAAGTGAGGGCCAATGTCACACAGGGGCTGTGGTTTGTGGTTTGTGCATGATCACAAAGCCATGGAATCATGGAATGAATGGAGTGGGAAGGGATATTAAAACCTATCCAGTCCCACTCCCTGCCACGGGCTTGGAGCAACCTGGGCTGGTGGAAGGTGTCCCTGCCCATGGCATGGATGATCTTCAAGGTCCCTTTCAACCCAGACCATTCCATGACTCCATGGATTTATGATCATGCCCAAAGAAGGAGCAGCTTTGAAGGGCAGAATTGTCAGTGAAATAAAGCAAAGTCCCCACAGAACTCATCCAAGGCTCCCTAATTCAGCCAGCTCTGAACCTTTCCTTAGGTTTTGAGATCACTCCTGTATTACATTCCCAGAGCTGTCGTGTGTCCAAGAGCAGCAGTCACCTCAGCACCTCAGGAACTCTGCTCCTGCAGAAATCAGTGTTTTACTCCTTCCCCTGGCAGCTCTTTCCCTTCAACTGCAGCAAAGGCTGCTCAGGCTTGAAAGGCAAAAGATGCCATTAAAACCAGGAAAACCCGGGGTTTTCTCTCGAAAATCATTGCACAAATGTAATTTCATGGACTTGGGGCATAACAGCCAAACCTGAAACGTTGCAGATGGGTCAATAATTCCTTCAGAAAGGTGCTGTGCTGGCTGTGAGGGCTGAAGTCTCATCCCACTGGTGTCCCTTGGTTGCTGCTTCCCCCCTGGCTCAGGAATCCTTTCTGCTCATCCACATCCCCCCGTGGAGTCCTGACTCAGTGTCCCCAACCTGCTTTTAGACCAAGCTGCAAAGTGGTGAGTGATGGCTCTGGGGTTTCTAGGATTAAAAATGCTCTCTGCAGGGTGACTTTGTTGTTCTTTAGTGCTATAAAGTCCTTCCTGAATGGAGATGGATTTAATCCAGAGAGTTATTCTCACAAAGGAAACAAAATACACATTTTCAGCCGAGTGAAATCCGAAGGTGTTTGAGTTTTGTCTCGAGGTGTACAAAGGCAAAAACTCTTCCCAAGGGATATCAGTGCCAAGCTGTGTCTGTAAAGGATAAATGAGAGGTTTTATTCTTTGTAATCTTGCTGGAGCTTGCCTGGGAGGAGCAGAAATCCCCTTGTGGGACAGAGGAAGAGTCAGACGGTGGGAGAAGTAACAAAAACCACTCACAGAGCTGGGTTGGGATCCCTGCGTGCCAAACTCTCACAAGGGCTGAGAAGTTTGACCCCAAATGCAGAACAGCCTCTTCCTACAAACACAAGGCCTGTGTTAAAGCAGGAGCAGCACTTTTTCCCCCCTCACCACTCAGCCACCACACAAATGTCCAGGAACATGAGCTGCTGGAGCAGAAACAGGAGCAGGAGAAGGCAAAGGGCTGGACCTGTAACTGTGGTGTGCCAACCAGCCCAGCTCCGGGTCTCAGGGGGGTGTGAGCAGCACCCACCTCGTGTGGAGCCAGCTCAGAAGGGAACAGGGAGCTCTCAGCTCCTCACTGTGCAATCAGGACTCTGGTTAAAGACTCGTTAATCTGAAATGCAATCAGTGGGGCTGCTGCCTCCCAGAGTTCCAAAGGGACTTGGCTGGGTGGTGACTTGGCTGCTCTGGGAGCTGTTGGGTGACATCTCTGCGACTGCTTTGAGAGGATCTTCTCATTTCAGCTCAGGGGCTGGGGCTGCAATGGAGCAACCACGAAAAGAACGAGGGTTCAGTTCATTTTCAATGGAGCAACCACGAAAAGAACGAGGCTTTAGTTCATTTTCAACTGTCAGCTGCTCTCTTACATCTGAATTTTCTGTCCCTTCTAATCTCTGCTGTTTGTCCCCCCTGGGGAAGATCCTTATCCAGAGCTTAGAAACAAAGGCTGATGGAGCAGCACTCAGAGAGCACTGGAAATGTATTCCTAAAGCAGGCAGGTCTCTTGGGTTTGGTTAAGCCCACCTGTGGCTCTTTTCAGGACCTTCAACAAGCCCAGGTGTGTCATCTCAGCATCATAATTTGGGGAATGAGTGGAAAGATCAGCATGAGCTCCACATGAGACACACTTTCTACCCCAAAACTGAGTTACAGAGGTTACAGGGACCAGGGGGATCGTGAAGGCCTGGGTGTTATCTTCACTTTTACAGCGTGGTTGAGGTAAATCATCCAATCCAGGTCCTTCAGGAGTCCTTTTGGTGAAGCTGAAGTGGCACAAAATCTCAGTATTGCACTCTAAGGCTTTTCCTGCAAGAGGAAAATGAGGCTTCCCATTACTTCTGTCCTGGTTTATCCACAAATAGCTCCTGGCTTGGCTTTCTGCCCAGGGTGGGGCTCCCCTGCTTTGCTCCCAGGTAGAGCAGACACTGCAACAACCCCCTGAGTCTCCTGGGTAAAAGGTGGTTTGAGAACATGAGAGAAAAGGTTCTTACAGAGCTACAGCTTCACCTGGCCAAGGATTTTGCCAAATCTCTTTGTCTCAGTTCTTTTGGTGTCAAAAAGAAGCAGCAAACTGCTGCCTGGCTGCATTTCAGCCTTGCAGAATTGCCCATGACACAAACAAAACATCGGGGGGGAGGAAATATAGCAACAAATAAACCACTTTTTGAGTAGAAACCTCCTTAAGATATAGTTACATGGTGACTAAAGAAAGCACCAAAATATTTCATATTAGGGCAAATAAAATGTTCCACTTCACCCAAAGTTGGGTTTTTGCCAACTTTGTGATAGAGCAAAAAAAATCACCAGGATTTGAATTTCGAATTGACCTGAAGCAATCTTTTGTTTGCCTGCTTGTTTGTTTGAAATCACCAGTGAAGCAAAAAAAGTCAATTATTTACACTGTTCTACCTAGGATGTACCTGCCTAAAGGATGTGATAAACAATTTGCTTGACTGGTTACTGGCAGGGAATGCAAAACCTGCTGCAAAGGGTGGGAATCCTGGAGGAGCTACAAACTGGAGCTGCTCAAGGATGAGACCTCACCTGGAAGTCACCATCCCCAAAATGGAATTAATAGAGTGGAATGAATAGGGTGGAATGAACAGAATAATAGAATCATGGAATATCCTGGGCTGGAAGGGAGACACAGGGATCATCCATCCAGCTCCTGGCCTTGCACAGACACCCCAACAATCCCACTCCTCCAAACCCTCCTGGAGCTCTGGCAGCCTTGGGGCCGTGCCCACTGCCCTGGGGAGCCTGGGCAGTGCCAACCACCCTCTGGGGGAAGAACCTTTCCCTGAGATCCAACCTGACCCTGCCCTGGCACAGCTCCAGCCCTTCCCTGGTCCTGTCCCTGCTCACCCAGAGCTGGAGCTGCCCCTCGAGAGGATGTTGAAGATCCCAATGAAGTTTGACCTCAGTCTCATCCTCTCCAGCTGAACACACCAAGTACCCTCAGCTGCTCCTCGTGTGGCCCCTCCAGACCCTTCCCCATCCTTGTGTCCCTCCTTTGGACACTCTCCAACAGTTTTAGATCTTATTTATATTGTGGCACCCAAAACTGCCCCCAGGACTCGAGGTGAGGCTGCCCCAGGTCCGAGCAGAGCAGGACAATCCCCTCCCTTGCCCAGCTGAGGATGCTTTGCCTGCTTTTGCCCCCAGGACATTGGTGGCCCTTTGGCTGCCAGGGCTCTGCTGGGCCATATTCAAGTTGCCATCAACCAGGACCCCCCAGATCCCTTTCCCTGGGGCTGTTTTCCAGCCTCTCACTCCCCAGTCTGTCCCTGCCTCCAGGTTTGCCCCATCCTGGGTTCAGAATCCCACACTTGGCTTTGTTAAACTTCACCCAGATGGCGACTGCCCAGCCCTCTGGTTTGTCCAGGTGCTGTAACTGCCCTCAGTTTTCCATTGAAACACAAACCAGAATAATAATTCACATCCAGTCAGAACTGTAATAAGCTTCATGTACCAACCCTCTCGATGCCCCCTCTGATAAGGGCTCCCAGAGGAAGCTCAGGGCAGCCTGTACGTGCAGCCAGGGCTAGAAAAACATGGATATCTCCCTCCCTGGGCAGCTCAAAGGCTTTCTGAGCCAAAGGTTATGGAGGTTGGGGAGGTCAGTGCAAGAAACAAGGCAGAGTGGTTTTGATCACCTTCAGCAGGGGCTTAATTAATCTCCTTGACTCTGCACCAAAACACATCAGGAAAACGCACACGCCTTGTTCTGCAGAGCTTGTGATTTCCCATAACTCAGAGCAGTAAAAAGTAACCCAGGGCAGTAATTTTTTATATCCTTTCAGTTCAGAACACAAATATGTATGCCCTTATATTCTCTTAGATGTCTACACAGATGCTTAAGGCGCTGGCACACCAAACCAATCCCCCTCGGGAAGGGCAGCGTGGGCGGGTGCAGGGATCCATCCCAGGGATTCATCCCAGCAATTCCCTCAGGCCAATCACACCTCCAGGGGGTTGCTGGTCTAGAGCAGACCTCCCCTGATCCCAAAGAGAGTCCACAACCAGATTTCATGTGCTGGAAGGAGCAGCCAAAGCTGTTTCTCTCCAATGACCTCCAGCCACAAGCCTTGAGAACACACCCAGAGGACACCGGGCTGCTCAAAGCCAATAAATCCTCTTTGCTTTCCCCTAATCTGCATTTGTGTTTGGTTAGTTCCTTCCCTGTGAATGCTTTAGGGATTTCAGCGTGGTGAATTCGAGTAGCAAAGGAAGAAATTCAGGATTCCAGGCAGAAAAAACACCTTTTGTTAAAGCAGAGAGCCCAAGATCTCTGCTGCCTCCACCTCAAAGCTTTGCTTTGCTTTATGACACCGTGTCCCCGAGGTGGTTTTGACTTAGTGCTCACTTCAGACACAGTCCATTCCTGTGATTTCCCCAGTGCTGGGAATCACAGGATTCTCCACAGGCAGCCACATCTCCAGCTGGGATGTTGCCTGGGGAGGGGGGTCCCTCTGCAGAGCTTTTATCACCTGAGATGTGAGTGTGTGAGAGCAGCTCGGCAGCTAAGCTGAGGAATTAGCTCTCCCAAGGAAGTTTGGGCTCCTCCTTCCCTTTGGATGGGCTGAGTGACCCTTTGGAGGTGCTGGGCTGTGCAGAGGGGCTGTGCTGGTCTTTCTGAGCCCCAGCCATGGGCTCTGGCTGTCCCCAAAGCCACCCAAAATAGATGCAGTGCTTTGCCCAGAGTCACCTTGGGTGGAGCTTTCTGAGGACAGATCTGCCCTGTCCTGACCTTGCCAGAGGCCAGGGCTCTCCTGGATTGTCTCCTCCAGAGCTGGGGTCACATTTTGGCCCTGTTCCACCAGCTGCAGCATCCTGCACCCATGCCACATCCCCACTGTCTGCAGGCTCTGCCCAAGGGGACAACCTAGTTAAGACTGGACTTAACAAGCCTTTCACTTAAGGTCTTGAGCTGTCTCTTGGAACAATCTCTTTTCCATCCTTCCATTACCAAGCAGCTGCATCTGGGCCTGGAGAGGATGTTATTTCATGTCCTATTATTTCAACAGCACCTCGGAGCTACGAGGAGATTGAAGCTGCCTCTGTGCTTCCTCCCCAAATGTCAGGAACCTCGGCTCATGCACATGGTGTGGCTGTGACCTCTCTGCTCAGAGCTCTCCAGGGAAAGCAGATGTGATTTAAAGGTCAGCACAGGGGTGTAATTGCTGAGTAGAGTCCACAATGCCAGAGCTGTTTTTGTGAGGGGATGGAGAATTGATTATCGGGCTCCCGAGGCCGCCTGGCACGTCACAGTCGTTGCTGGGACAACTGGGGTCACTCTCACAGCACGAGGCTGCAGAGTGAGGGGTCGGTGGTGGAGCCCTCTCCTCTGAGACAGCTCTGGGCTGATGGAGAGCACAGAAACAGGGCCAGAGACAGGATCACAGTGTCCTCACCAGAGCACTCAGCACCCACGTGCCCGAGGAGGGGTCACCCCCTGCCCTCCTGCAGGGAGGGGCTGAGGTGCTGCTGCTGCTCCAGGAATTGCAGCAACGCAGACAGGATTTGTCAGCTTTGATAATATCCCTGACAGAAAGCAGAAACAGCCCCAGCTGGCTGCAGCAGTTGAGCAGAGAGCAAGCAGTGGAGGCATCCCCCCAAAACCTCCAGTGCTCCCTGCTCCCCCCTCTCCGTGTCCCTGCATCCCTGGAAGCTTGTTAGTTTTATCCATCCCTGCATCCCTGGAAGCTCATTAGTTTTACCCATCCCTGCCTGCTGCAACCATGTGGTGGGAGAGGACTTCTTACTTTTGTTCTTTTTTATTTCTGTATTAAATTTCTGCCCCTCTGGATCGTGCAAAGGCGACCTGCAAACCTCCTCCAGGCTCCAGAGGCCAAATGGAAAAGAAATGAATGTTTGCTCACCTGATGGGGGTTTGGTCACTGCCCAGGGGAAAGGGAGATGACCTGGGGTCTTCTCAGTGTGTTTGTATTTGGCTTGACCATGTCTGGATCACCTGCAGTTGTTTATGGGAGGTTGAACATTCCATCCTTAAACAATCTTCTCCTTCCATGCTCCTTCCAAACCCCCCCACTACCAGGGATGTTCTCCAGTTCTCCCTGGAGATCCTCTGCCCTTTGCAAGTGGCAGCTTTGCTCTTGCTCTCGAAAATCAATGGCAGTTGTGCTTTCCAAGGATCCTTTTTTGCCTCTCTTGCAGCACCTCTCCCTTTCCCCCTTCCAGCCCAGGGACTTTGCTCATCCAGAGGAGAAACCACACATGTCAAGGACTGGTGGAAAGGAGACTTCAGGGTTTCTGGCTTGCTGAGGCCAATCCAGAATTGCCTGTTGCCACCCCTTGGCAGGAGCAAAAAAAGGCAAAGGAATCCTGTCCCCTGGGGAAAGAGAAGGGTGGGATTTGTTGACATCCCATGGGTGTTATTCCTTGTCTCCCTCCAGCCCTGGGGATGGCAGCACCACAGCAGTGGGATCCAGCAGCACCACAGCAGTGGGATCCAGCAGCACCACAGCAATGGGATCCAGCAGCACCACAGCAATGGGATCCAGCAGCACATTTGGAGGCACTGATGTCCCTGGGTGCAGAAAGGTCCATGCCATTGGTGTCTGAAGGTCTCCACAGGGTGCCCAGAGCCATGTTGGACTCGATGATCTCACAGGTCTTTTCCAACCTAAATGATTCAACGATTCTCTGTAGTGCTGGTGTTCCACTGCACCCCAAAAACCCCCCTTCCTGCACCTCTGGAGCTGGTTGGAGGCTGTTCCATCATTATCAGGAGCTCAGCTGTCCCCCCAAGGGGTGGGCAGCAGGTACCCCATGTGCTTGTGCAACGCTTCCCTGGAGGTACAGTGAGATCTGGAACTAAACAATGACAGGATGAGGGTCAGGTTGGACAGCAGGAGGAATTTCTGCCTGGAAAGGGCTGTCAGGCCTTGGAAGGGGCTGCCCAGGGAGGTTTAGAGTCCCCATCCCTGGAGGTGTCCAAGGAAGGGCTGGCTGTGGCACTCAGTGCTCTGGTGGGGATCAGTCCCAGGTTGGACTCGATGACCCTGGAGGTCTTTTCCAGCCTCAGGGATTCTGGGATTCTGTGACTCTGTGATGCTGAGCCAGGTAACTTCCCTCAGGAGGAGCAACCCCCCCTTATGGGCTTCCTCAGCCCTATCTGCCTAAAGACATAAACTGTGCTGAGGGTCCTGGGGCAGGGGGGAAATGTTGCACTGCCTGAATAAATTCCCATCTGTGCTAAAGCTGCCAAAGCCCTGCACTGAACCCTTCCTGTAAAAAGGCTGCATTAGGAATGAATCAATCATGGATCAGGGATGAGAGAGGGGAAAAGAGCTGAGTGTGCATGTGGGTGTGGGATTGTGTACCTGGGAGAGAGAGGGGGGAATCAATGGAGGAGGAAACTCCTTCCTTGTAGTACCCACTGTGTTTTGCTCCTGGATCCAAGTGGGGAGAAATAAAGGGATTGGCTCTGCTGGTGCAGTGGTACCTTCTTTTTTCAGCCCTCAGGGGAATGGTACCTGAGAATAGACAGCGACACCCAAGGAAATATTCCTTTCACCTCTTTTAAGCTTAAAAAGTCTTGACTTCAGACATCAGAGGAGAGGAGATGTAACTCCAGCTGCACCTGGAGGTTTCCAGCAGGAAATTGAGGGTTGATCCCTTCTCCTGCCTGAGCCAGGGCTTGCTCTGGCTGCATCCCAATTACCAGTAGCCAAAACCTCCCTGACTTTATTCCACCAGCTCAAGGGCTGTGTCCAGCTCCTGTGTCCAGAGCTTCATAAATCCTGATGGTGCAGCTGCACTTGTGCTTGGGAATTTCACCAGTTGCAAAGGTTTCCATGGATTTGCAGGGTTTTAGTATGGCAGTATCAGAACTGCAGGAAAAAACCTGAGGGGACACGGGCCTTTTCCTAGAAAATATGTCTTCTGGTGCCCCTGGGGGCTCAGGATGGACTGTTCAGCCACTGGATTTCTCCAGCCACAGAAAACTTTCCTTGCTGGGACCCTCCTGAATGGAGAGTGACCCACTGAGAGAGGAGACATCCCTTCATTAATGCCCTCAACTGGTTGGGAAAACCCTCCTAATTAGCACCTCCTTCACTAGGAAATGACTTCCTTCAGATGCAACAGAACTCAAGGCTGGGGGAACTGGGATTGTCCAGCCTGAAGAAGGGAAGGCTCCAGGGAGACCTCAGAGCCCCTTCCAGACACTAAAAGGGCTCCAGGAGAGCTGGAGAGGGACTTGGGACAAGAGCCTGGAGGGACAGGACAAGGGGGAATGGCTTCCCACTGCCAGAGGGCAGGGATAGATGGGATATTGGGAAGGAATTGTTGGCTGGGAGGGTGGGAAGGCCCTGGCACAGGTTGCCCAGAGAAGCTGTGGCTGCCCCTGGATCCCTGGAAGTGTCCAAGGCCAGGCTGGATGGGGCTTGGAGCAACCTGGGCTGGTGGAAGGTGTCCCTGCCCATGGCAGAGGATGGGACTGGATGGGCTTTAATGTCCCTTCCAAACCAAACCATTCCATGATTTTATGAACTTCTCTCTTTTGTATGGTGGGATTTTGTATCTCTGCCTTTTATTCTTCTACTAAGGGTTTGAAATGTGTTATAAAACACTGAGAAGTGTTTGTGGCTGATGACTTTCCAGGTTAAACCTCTGTTCTACTCAGGCCTGAAACAACAGAAGGAATCAGACCAGGAGCTACTGTCAGTCCCTTGGTGGGTCCAACGCTGAAAAATATGACTCCTTCTCCCAACAAATCAGAAATGATCCTGGAAAATGGTCTCCTGAGATAGTCTGGAGCAGCAGGAGGAGTGAGGGAGCTGGGGGGCTCAGCCTGGAGAAAAGGAGGCTCAGGGGGGACCTTCTGGCTCTGCAACCCCCTGACAGGAGGGGGGAGCTGGGGGGGGTCGGGCTCTGCTCCCAGGGAACAAGGGACAGGAGGAGAGGGAACAGCCTCAAGTTGCACCAAAGGAGGTTTAAACTGGATTTTAGGAAAATTTCTTCATGGAAAGGGTTGTCCAGCCCTGGCACAGCTCCCCAGGGCAGGGGTGGAGTCCCCACCCTGGAGGGATTTAAAAGCCCTGTGGATGTGGCACTTGGGGACAGGGGGCAGTGGTGGCCTTGGCAGTTGGACTCTGATCTTGGGGGGGCTTTTCCAACCTGAACCATTCCATGGAACATGTACATTTAGTAGCCAAAGTCTAGAGGCTGCAGCATCTCATCAACCAACCCAAAATAGTCAAGCATATGCAGGGAGAAAACGCTCAAAATAAACAAAACCACAATCTGCTCTTATAAAAATACATTTGAATAGTGTGTGCACAACAGACTGGGTTCCCCTCAGGGCCTTTCCAACATTGCTGAGGGTTCCAATGGGTAACAGCTCTGAAATGTGACATATTTTCAGCCCTAAAAAACTTGGAGTTGTAGTAATTACTGACTCTTTTCTATAAGCAGGAATATATTGGCATCCTATTATATTGTATATTATTTCCAAATGACAGCAGACACAATGACAGCCTCAGCTGTTTATTTTTGGAGGAGAGGAGGTTTAAAGGTGGTTACAGGGGAAGTGATGCTGGGGCTCTGATGGGTGGCAGGAACTTCATCTCTGCTTAAAACCAAACCATCCAGGCAATCCCTGCTCCTTCAGCCTCACGTGGTATCAAGCCAGGGCAGCAGAAATCACTGGAATTAACCTCCAGGAGCTCCCTGTGGAAATCCTGTTTGCAGTATCACTGAGGCTCCACTGACCTGGTGTTTGGCAGCTGGAGAAACCACAGTGAGTGGTGAGTAATTGAAAAAAAAAATAAAAAATAAAAAAAACAACAGAGAAATGGAGGCTAGTGCTTCAGGGACACCTTCAGTTATGACTAAATTACAATACTAATTTTTTAATAAGTATGCAAAGTCTGCCCCCTGCGAGGAGGGGGAGGAAAGCTGATTCCAGGGGCTCCATCCAGGGATAATGCAATAATCTGAGAGAGGGAGCGACAACACCGAGCCTGGGGAGAATTGCTTGTCCCTGAACTGTGTTTCCATAAATTAATTTTCTCCCAGGAAACTGTGGAAACTCCATTCCTGAGGTGCTGAGGAGCCAATTCCGAGGGAGAATTGCTGGGTGAGCACAGGAATGGGGGCCCAGGGATGGGGCTGGGCCCTGGCAGGACTTGCCCAGGGGGGATTTGGGGCAGCAACATTTCCCTCCTCTTGTGAGGAGCATTTTTAACCTTCCTCCTTCCCACAGAATGGTTTGGGTTGGGAGGAACATTTAAATCTCACCCAGTTCCACCCCCTGCCACGGGCAGGGACACCTTCCACTAGCCCAGGTTGCTCCAACCTGGCCTTGGACACTTCCAGGGATCCAGGGGCAGTCACATCTTCTCTGGGAAATTCATTCCAGCCCCTCCCCACCCTCACAGGGAAGGATTTTCTCCCCGTATTCCATCTAAACTTCCTCCCTGTCAATTTAAATCCTGATTCTTGCAGGTTGCTCAGCACACCTGCTGAGGGTGGGTATGGTTTGAGCCCCAAATCAAGCCCCACAGGATAAAAAAATCAATAAATCCAGCTATGGCATCCCATTTCCTTCCTGATGTTTCCCAAAGCAGGTCAGATGTGCAGGGAGGGGATGTCCCACATCAATCCCAGCTCCAGTCCAGCAGAGAAGGGGCAAAAGCAGAGCAGATGCCAGGGAAGGATTGATTGGCAAAGGAAACCTGGTGGAAGAGGATGGCAAGGCCGTGCCAGGCAAAGGAGGACAGGGGGGTGTTCTCTGGGAAGGCACGGGCAGGACAGATGGTGCCAAGGCGAGAGGAGGAAACTTGGAGGAGGGAAGGCACCATATGGGAGAAGTGGGTGAGCAGGGAAGAAGAGTGACATTGTTTTCAGTTCCTTTTAGCTGTCCAGAAGCTGTAAAACATGCTCTGCATCACCCAGGGGTTCCTTGGTTCTTGGCACAGGATGTTTCCTTCCCCTTCAAATCCCTCTTTCCTGGGATCACGGGGATGTTTGGACATGTCAGGCCACGTAATTCAGCGAGTTGTCAGTGACCTGCTCCACTTTTAGCATGTCCTTTATTTACTGGAGGGCTGGGAAATTTCCAGCTAATTGTTTTCTGGCCAGGAATTATTGTTTTATAGAACCTCAGCATGTTGAGCTTTGGGATGTCTGGAAACAAAGCTTCTCGAGAAGCCACCTCCAAGCAGCCAAATCATCCCATTCCCTATTCCTGGAGGAAGGGATGGCTTTGCAAAGGGGACCTTTCTCTTTTAGGGACCTGTTTGCTGAGAGGGAAATGCAAATGTCAGTGTTCTAGAGCAGCCCCACCCCAGGCTGGACATGGGGAGGGTTTTAATCAACCACCCCAGGCTGGACATGGGGAGGGTTTTAATCAACCACCCCGGGCTGGATATGGGGAGGGTTTTAATTAACCACCCCAGGCTGGACATGGGGAGGGTTTTAATTAACCAGGAGAGGGGTTTAACTGCCCCAAAACCTGATGTTCAGGATAAATGTCCTTTGCTGACTCACTTGGAGGTCACCTGCTGCCCCAGGGACACCTCAGGCTTTCCATAGAACCCCTGAATGGTTTGGGTTGGGAGGGACCTTTAAGATCACCCACTGCCACCCCCTGCCATGGGCAGGGACACCTCCCACCAGTCCAGGTTGCTCCAAGCCCTGTCCAACCCAGCCTCAGGTTGTGCTGGACCCAGAGATCCCAATCCAAGCATTATCTATCCAGGGCTTTTGCAACCAGCTTAGATTTCCACTGGTTTTCCAACACCCAGAGTGAGTCTCCTGGTGGAGAGGAGTGAAGCTGAAGAGGAGAACCCCGTGGCAGCTCTCCCTGGGCAGCTGGGATCCATCTCCCTGGGATCCATCCCAAAGGATCCCACACCCTGAGCTGCATTTGCCTTCCAGACTTCCCAGAGTGACTGATCAATGCATGGATCAGGGAGATCACCCTGGTGTGTCTCCTCTGATCTGAGGACTTGGGAAATTCAGCAAAGAAAAAAGAACCCCAAGCCCCCAGAGCCATTTCTTGATCCTCAGCACTGAGTAATGGCTTGATTTGAGCAGGGATTAACTGCAGGCCTTCATCTTCCTTGCAGCCCAGCTTGTCTTTGGCTTGGCACTTGCATATTAAGTTTTACAGTAAGATCTTAGTCCATGACTGGCCTCCAATCAGCTGTAAAAATGCCATCACCTGTGCTTATTAAAAATGACACTAATTGTGTTGGAAGCAACACTTCTGCTGATAAAACATCCTCCTCCTGCAAGCAAACCCTTCCATCACGTTTCCTGCCAGGCAGGCTGAGAGCACAGGGATTTTTTTTTCAGTTCCACAAAGTCCACAACAACTTTTCATCCCTTTTCAGCCCTGAGCAACCCCATGAGCTGGTTCTGTGCTCCTCCAAGCTGCTCTCTGCAGCTACAAAGCAAAGATTAAACCCTGCTTAAATCACAGGCCCCCAGTTCATCTCAGTTTAAGGGGCACAGACCATTAGACACAGGCTGACACTCTCACTGCAAAATTATTATTATTGTTATGCTGATGAAAGTGTTTGTTTTCTTCCTTGATGTGCTTAATTAAAATATGAGATTATTGGCTACACACAGACAGAGTTTTTTCCTGAAATCTTGGCTCTGAATTCCTTGTCTTGGGCTCGGGGGGGGGGGGGGGG
>NW_020885378.1:0-17167 GCF_003945725.1 Corapipo altera
GTTTACCCATTCATTCACCCCAATATTTCCTTTTATCGTTCGTTTGTTTGTTTGTTCGTTTACCCATTCATTCACCCCAATATTTCCCTACTTCCCCTAACCCACTTAACTATCTACTATCTACCCCTAACCATTCTCCCTTCCCATTCTCCATTAAACATACATCCTACCAATCAACAAAATTTTTCCCAAACTTCTCAGAAAAAAAGGATTTGAACCTTTATCACCAACTCCCAAAGCTGGTATTTTCATTAAACTACTTCCTGAATTAAACTCCTAAACTGCCCGAATAGCCCCCCGAGACAACCCCCGTACAAGTTCCAACACAACAAATAACGTTAATAATAAACCCCAGCCCGCAATCAAAAACTGCCCCACCCCTCAAGAATAAAATATAGCCGCACCCTCAAAATCTAGCCGAACAGAAGAAATACCCCCACTGTCCACCGTATCTACTCCCAATCACCGTAACCCAGACAATCCCATAATAAATGCTCCTCCCCCCAACGCTAAAATTAACCCAGCACCATACCCAACAACCCGCCAATCTCCCCATGCCTCAGGAAAAGGATCAGCTGCTAACGAAACTGAATATACAAAAACCACCAACATCCCACCTAAGTATACCAAAAACAATACTAACGACACAAAAGACACCCCCAAACTTATTAACCACACACACCCCACAACAGACGCTAACACCAATCCTACCACCCCATAATAAGGAGAAGGATTAGAAGCAACCGCTAACCCCCCCAAAATAAAGCTAACACTTAAAAAAAGTAAAAAATATGTCATAACAATTCTTGCTCAGCTTCTATCCAAGACTCTTGGTCTGAAAAACCACCGTTGTACTTTCAACTACAAGAACCTAAAACCCTAAAGCACATTCCCCACTTATACAACAATCAAACCCCCACCTCCCAACCAATATATTTTTGTTATCCACCAAATCCAACCTCCAGTGCTTACAACCTATCAACTTAACAGACCTAAATCAACATCAACTACCCTACAAACTAAAACAACATATCAACAGCAACTAGTCCCTGTAGCTTACAATAAAGCATAACACTGAAGATGTTAAGACGGCTACCACACGTACCCAAGGACAAAAAGACTTAGTCCTAACCTTACAGTTAGTTCTTGCTAGATATATACATGCAAGTATCCGCATCCCAGTGAAAATGCCCTTAAAACCTTAAAAAGGCAGCAGGAGCAGGCATCAGGCTCACCACCTTAACCGTAGCCCAAAACGCCTTGCCAAGCCACACCCCCACGGGTATTCAGCAGTAATTAACATTAAGCTATAAGTGTAAACTTGACTTAGTTAAAGCAATTCTCCAGGGTTGGTAAATCTTGTGCCAGCCACCGCGGTCACACAAGAAACCCAAATTAACTTCATACGGCGTAAAGAGTGGTTTTTCCCTATCACTTCAACTAAGATTGAAATACAACCAAGCTGTTATAAGCACAAGATGTACCTAATATTCCCATAAAAATGATCTTAGCCTTATGATCAACAAGACCTCCACGAAAGCCAGGACACAAACTGGGATTAGATACCCCACTATGCCTGGCCCTAAATCCTGATGCTTTCATCACCCAAGCATCCGCCTGAGAACTACGAGCACTAACGCTTAAAACTCTAAGGACTTGGCGGTGCTCCAAACCCACCTAGAGGAGCCTGTTCTGTAATCGATAACCCACGATACACCCAACCACCTCTAGCCAAATCAGCCTATATACCGCCGTCGTCAGCTCACCCCTAAACTGAGGGCCTAACAGTGAGCACAACAGCACTACCCCGCTAGCAAGACAGGTCAAGGTATAGCTCATGGGATGGTAGAAATGGGCTACATTTTCTATGATAGAAAACTCACGACAAGGACTGTGAAACCACTCCTAAAAGGCGGATTTAGCAGTAAAGTAGGATAATTATGCCTTCTTTAAGCTGGCTCTGAAGCACGTACATACCGCCCGTCACCCTCTTCACAAGCTATAATCAATTTTATTCATAATAAGCCTTCAAGCTAAAGACGAGGCAAGTCGTAACAAGGTAAGTGTACCGGAAGGTGCACTTAGTCTACCAAGACGTAGCTATAACAAAAGCATTCAGCTTACACCTGAAAGATATCTGTCCCATATCAGATCGCCTTGAAGCCCAACTCTAGCTCTTCCACCAATCACCATACAAACCAACCCAATACTACCCATTAAATCAAAGCATTTTCTCATTCAACCTAGTATCGGCGATAGAAAGGTAGATTCAAAGACGCGATAGAGACCACGTACCGTAAGGGAAAGATGAAATAACAGTGACAAACCAAGCACAAAATAGCAAAGATCAACCCTTGTACCTTTTGCATCATGATTTAGCAAGAATTTCTCAAGCAAAATGCTAATTTAAGCTTGCCACCCCGAAACCCAAGCGAGCTACTCACGAGCAGTTATTTATTGAGCAAACCCGTCTCTGTTGCAAAAGAGTGGGATGACTCGTTAGTAGAGGTGAAAAGCCAACCGAGCTGGGTGATAGCTGGTTGCCTATGAAATGAATCTTAGTTCCCTCTTAATTCACCTCCCAGGACTTCACTCAACCTCCATGAAGCGAATTAAGGGCTATTTAAAGGAGGTACAGCTCCTTTAAAAAAGAATACACTCTCCCCCAGCGGATAAATTAAATTTATACCTTACCTGTGGGCCTTCGAGCAGCCACCATCAAAGAGTGCGTCAAAGCTCTTTACTTAAAAATCCTAAACCCTCTTATGACTCCCTCCCCTACTAATAGGCCAACTTATAATTAATAAGAGAACTTATGCTAAAATAAGTAACTAGGGATCCCCTCTACGGCGCAAGTTTACATCACAATATTATTAACAAACCATAAGATACTTTCTAAACCTAACAAGGCACTGTATCAAAAACTTTGTTAACCCACCTACGGAGCGCCTCTCAGAGAACGATTAAAATCTGTAAAAGGAACTCGGCAAATTCAAGGCCCGACTGTTTACCAAAAACATAGCCTTTAGCAAACCAAGTATTGAAGGTGAAGCCTGCCCAGTGACAATACGTTCAACGGCCGCGGTATCCTAACCGTGCAAAGGTAGCGCAATCAATTGTCCCATAAATCGGGACCTGTATGAATGGTCCAACGAGGTCTTAGCTGTCTCCTACAGATAATCAGTGAAATTGATCTTCTTGTGCAAAAGCAGGAATAATCTCATAAGACAAGAAGACCCTGTGGAACTTTAAAATCTGCAGCCACTCCCATAAACAACCCCTCTCCACAGGACCCACTCCTCCAGGATAACATTGGCATGCATTTTTTGGTTGGGGCGACCTTGGAGATTAACATAACCTCCAAAAACCAGACAACCCATCTTAACCAAGAACAACTCATCAACGTACTAATAGTAACCAGACCCAATATAATTGACCAATGAACATAGCTACCCCAGGGATAACAGCGCAATCTCCTTCAAGAGCCCCCATCGACAAGGAGGTTTACGACCTCGATGTTGGATCAGGACATCCTGGTGGTGCAACCGCTACCAAGGGTTCGTTTGTTCAACGATTAACAGTCCTACGTGATCTGAGTTCAGACCGGAGTAATCCAGGTCGGTTTCTATCTATGCTATAACTCCTTCTAGTACGAAAGGACCGAAGAAGTAAGGCCTATACCTCAAGCACGCCTTCGCCTCCAGTAATGAACCTAACTAAATTACCAAAGGCTCTACCACATTTTCCCCCTTCTCCTAGAAAAGGACCGCTAGCGTGGCAGAGCTCGGTAAATGCAAAAGGCTTAAGCCCTTTACCCAGAGGTTCAAATCCTCTCCCTAGCTCCACATAAAACATATGACAACTCACCCTACTCTGACCCACCTCATTATATCGTTATCCTATGCCCTACCCATTCTCATCGCCGTAGCATTCCTCACTCTAGTTGAACGTAAAGTCCTAAGCTACATACAAGCCCGAAAAGGGCCCAACATTGTAGGACCATTTGGTCTTTTACAACCCATAGCAGATGGCGTAAAACTATTCATCAAAGAACCAATCCGCCCATCAACTTCATCTCCCTATTTATTTATAGCCACTCCCATCTTAGCCCTTCTCCTAGCAATCACAATCTGAACACCTCTCCCTCTACCCTTCCCCCTCACTGACCTAAACCTTGGCATACTCTTTCTTCTAGCCCTCTCCAGTCTAGCAGTCTACTCTATTCTATGATCAGGATGAGCATCCAATTCAAAGTATGCCTTAATTGGTGCCCTGCGGGCAGTTGCACAAACTATCTCATACGAAGTCACCCTGGCCATTATCCTTCTATCCGTAATCATTCTATGCGGAAATTACACTCTAAGTACCCTTACTACAACCCAAGAGCCTCTCTACCTCATTTTTTCCTCTTGACCTCTAGCAATAATGTGATACATCTCCTCGCTTGCTGAAACAAACCGTGCCCCCTTTGACTTAACAGAGGGAGAATCTGAACTCGTCTCAGGATTTAATGTAGAATATGCTGCAGGGCCATTTGCCCTGTTCTTCCTAGCTGAATACGCCAACATTATACTGATAAACACTCTCACAACCATCTTATTTCTAAACCCCAGCTCACTTAACCTCCCCCAAGAACTCTTCCCCATGACTCTAGCAACCAAAACCCTTCTCCTCTCCGCAGGCTTCCTATGAATTCGCGCCTCCTACCCTCGATTCCGCTACGATCAACTCATACACTTGCTTTGAAAAAACTTCCTACCCCTAACGCTAGCCTTATGCCTATGACATACTAGCTTCCCTATCTCCTATGCAGGCTTACCCCCCTACCTAAGACCCTCCTCGGAAATGTGCCTGAATCTAAAAGGGCCACTATGATAAAGTGAACATAGAGGTATACCAGCCCTCTCATTTCCTAGTCTTAGAAAAGTGGGAATTGAACCCACACTAAAGGAATCAAAATCCTCTATACTCCCTTTATATTATCTTCTAGTAAGGTCAGCTAATTAAGCTATCGGGCCCATACCCCGAAAATGATGGTTCAACCCCTTCCTTTACTAATGAATCCTCAAGCTAAATTAATCTCTACAATAAGCCTACTCCTAGGAACCTCTATTACAACCTCAAGTAGTCACTGAGCAATAGCATGAGTCGGCCTAGAAATCAACACTTTAGCCATTCTTCCCTTAATTTCAAAAAGCCATCATCCACGAGCCATTGAAGCTTCCACCAAATATTTCCTTACTCAAGCAACTGCATCCACACTGCTCCTATTCTCTAGCATAACCAACGCATGATTCTCAGGCCAATGAGACATTACCCAATTAACCCACCCTATATCATGCATGCTATTAACAATTGCAATTTCAATCAAACTAGGCTTAGTCCCATTCCATTTCTGATTTCCAGAGGTCCTTCAAGGTTCAACCCTAATAACATGCCTCTTACTAGCCACAGTGATAAAATTTCCTCCCATTACCCTTCTCTACCTAACATCCCCTTCACTCAACCCCATCCTCCTATCCTCAATAGCTATCGCTTCCACAGCCCTAGGTGGTTGAATAGGACTAAATCAAACGCAAACTCGCAAAATCCTAGCCTTCTCATCCATTGCACACCTAGGATGAATAGCCATTATCCTTATCTACGACCCTAACCTCACTTTAATTACCTTTTATTTATATACTATAACAACCTCCGCTATCTTTTTCATTCTCAACATAACCAATTCCTTAAAACTATCCACTATAATGACAGCATGAACCAAAATTCCCTCATTAACCACAATTCTTATACTCGCCCTTCTCTCCCTCGCAGGTCTCCCGCCCCTAACAGGATTCCTGCCTAAATGACTTATTATTCAAGAACTAACTAAACAAGAACTGACTATGGTCGCTACAACTATTACCCTTCTCTCCTTACTCGGGCTTTTCTTCTATCTTCGTCTTGCCTATTGCGCAACTATCACACTACCCCCAAACTCCACTAACTACATAAAACAGTGACAAACTAACAAGTCAACTAACATCCTAGCTACAACCTTTACCACCTTATCAATCATGCTCCTGCCACTATCTCCCACAGTACTTACAATCCCTTAGAAACTTAGGTTATTTAAACCAAAGGCCTTCAAAGCCTTAAATAAGAGCTTATCCCTCTTAGTTTCTGCTAAGGTCCGCAGGATACTAACCTACATCCCCTGATTGCAACTCAGATGCTTTAACTAAGCTAGAACCTTCCCCTAGGCAGATGGGCTTCGATCCCATAAAACTTTAGTTAACAGCTAAATGCCCTAGCCAACAGGCTTCTGCCTACCAGATCCTGGTGCACATTCAATGCACATCAATGAGCTTGCAACTCAACATGAATTTCACTACAGAATCGATAAGAAGAGGAATCAAACCTCTGTAAAAAGGACTACAGCCTAACGCTTTAACATTCAGCCATCTTACCTATGACTTTCATCAACCGCTGACTATTCTCCACCAACCACAAAGACATTGGCACACTCTACCTTATTTTCGGTGCATGAGCAGGCATAATTGGTACAGCCCTAAGCCTCCTCATCCGAGCAGAGCTAGGACAACCAGGAACCCTTTTAGGCGATGACCAAATCTATAATGTAATCGTCACCGCACATGCCTTTGTCATAATTTTCTTTATAGTAATACCCATCATAATTGGGGGGTTCGGCAACTGACTAGTCCCCCTAATAATTGGCGCCCCCGACATAGCATTCCCCCGAATAAACAACATGAGCTTCTGACTCCTTCCCCCATCTTTTCTACTACTCTTAGCATCCTCCACAGTAGAAGCCGGAGTCGGAACAGGATGAACTGTATACCCACCCCTAGCCGGCAATCTTGCTCACGCCGGGGCATCAGTAGACCTCGCCATCTTCTCCCTACACCTGGCAGGTGTTTCTTCCATCCTTGGAGCCATCAACTTTATCACTACAGCAATCAACATAAAACCACCCGCCCTCTCACAATACCAAACCCCCTTATTTGTCTGATCTGTTTTAATCACCGCCGTCTTACTTCTCCTCTCCCTACCAGTCCTTGCCGCTGGCATTACAATGCTCCTAACAGACCGAAATCTAAACACTACATTCTTCGATCCTGCAGGAGGTGGAGACCCAATCTTATACCAACACTTATTCTGATTCTTCGGACATCCAGAAGTCTACATCCTCATCCTACCAGGGTTCGGAATTATCTCCCACGTCGTAGCTTACTACGCTGGCAAAAAAGAACCCTTCGGCTACATAGGCATAGTCTGAGCCATACTATCTATTGGCTTCTTAGGCTTCATTGTATGAGCCCATCACATATTCACAGTTGGAATAGACGTAGACACTCGAGCTTACTTTACATCCGCTACCATAATCATTGCAATCCCCACTGGTATCAAAGTCTTCAGTTGACTAGCCACCCTGCATGGAGGTACTATCAAATGAGACCCACCCATGCTATGAGCCTTAGGCTTTATCTTCCTTTTCACCATTGGAGGACTAACAGGAATCGTCCTAGCTAACTCCTCCCTAGACATTGCTTTACATGATACCTATTACGTAGTCGCACACTTCCACTATGTATTATCTATAGGAGCAGTATTTGCTATCCTAGCTGGCTTCACACACTGATTTCCACTGTTCACTGGTTATACCCTCCACCCCACATGAGCCAAAGCCCATTTCGGAATCATATTCTTCGGAGTAAACCTCACATTTTTTCCACAACATTTCCTAGGTCTAGCTGGAATACCACGACGATATTCAGATTATCCAGACGCTTACACCCTATGAAACACTCTATCTTCCATCGGCTCCCTCATTTCCATAATCGCTGTAATTATATTA
Organism: Corapipo altera; assembly: GCF_003945725.1. Lineage (NCBI taxonomy): Eukaryota > Metazoa > Chordata > Aves > Passeriformes > Pipridae > Corapipo > Corapipo altera. The sequence continues at coordinate 7,859 of NW_020885378.1, forward strand.
ATATTCATTATCTGAGAAGCCTTCGCATCCAAACGAAAAGTAACGCAGCCAGAACTAACCTCTACAAACATCGAATGAATTCACGGCTGCCCTCCCCCTTACCACACCTTCGAAGAACCAGCTTTTGTTCAAGTACAAGAAAGGAAGGAGTCGAACCCTCATAAGCTGGTTTCAAGCCAACCGCATTAAACCACTCATGCTTCTTTCTTATGGGTTGTTAGTAAAGCCATTACATAGCCTTGTCAAGACTAAATCACAGGTGAAAACCCAGTACACCCCATCCCTTACCCCATGGCCAACCATTCTCAACTTGGTTTTCAAGACGCCTCATCACCTATTATAGAAGAACTTATCGAATTCCACGACCATGCATTAATAGTTGCCCTAGCCATTTGCAGCCTAGTCCTATATCTCCTAGCTCTCATACTTATAGAAAAACTATCCTCTAACACCGTAGACGCACAAGAAGTAGAACTTGTTTGAACAATCCTGCCCGCTATTGTCCTAGTCATGTTAGCCCTCCCATCCCTCCAAATCCTCTATATAATAGACGAAATTGACGAACCCGACCTCACCCTTAAAGCTATTGGACATCAATGATATTGATCCTACGAATACACAGACTTTAAAGACCTATCTTTTGACTCCTACATACTACCAACTTCAGACCTACCACTTGGCCACTTCCGCCTTCTAGAGGTCGATAACCGTATTGTAATCCCAATAGAATCCCCAATCCGAATTATTGTTACAGCTGACGATGTCCTCCACTCCTGAGCCGTACCCAGCCTTGGTGTAAAAACCGATGCAATTCCTGGACGATTGAACCAAACTTCCTTCATCACAACCCGCCCTGGAGTCTTTTATGGCCAATGCTCAGAAATCTGTGGAGCCAACCATAGCTTCATACCCATCGTAGTAGAATCAGCCCCTCTAGCACATTTCGAAAACTGATCTTCACTTCTAACTTCCTAATCATTAAGAAGCTATGAACCAGCACTAGCCTTTTAAGCTAGAGAAAGAGGACCATTCCCCCTCCTTAATGATATGCCCCAATTAAACCCAGCACCATGACTCTTTATTATACTCACCTCATGATATATTTTCTCCCTCATTCTTCAACCCAAGCTCCTATTATTTACCTCAACTAACTCACCTTCCAACAAAATATTAACTCCCATAAAAACTTCCTCCTGAAACTGACCATGAACCTAAGCTTCTTCGATCAATTCATAAGTCCCTCTCTCCTTGGAATCCCTCTTATCCTCATCTCACTGCTATTTCCAGCACTTCTATTCCCCTCCCCCGGCAGCCGATGAATTACAAATCGCCTCTTAACTCTTCAGCTCTGATTCTTCCATCTAATCACAAAACAGCTAATAACCCCCCTAAACAAAAAAGGACATAAATGAGCCCTAATCCTACTGTCACTAATAATCATACTATTAACAATTAACTTACTAGGCCTTTTACCTTATACATTCACACCTACTACTCAACTGTCAATAAACCTAGCCCTAGCCTTCCCTCTATGACTTGCCACTTTACTCACAGGCCTGCGAAACCAACCCTCAGCCTCTCTAGGCCATCTTCTACCCGAAGGTACCCCAACACCTTTAATTCCCGCCCTTATTCTAATCGAAACAACAAGCCTTCTTATCCGCCCCCTAGCCCTAGGAGTCCGTCTTACAGCTAACCTCACAGCAGGCCACCTACTCATTCAACTCATCTCAACAGCCTCTACCGTTCTTCTTCCCATCATGCCCGCTGTATCCCTCCTAACTACAGTAATTCTCCTCCTCCTTACAATTCTAGAAGTAGCTGTAGCCATGATCCAAGCTTATGTCTTCGTTCTTCTACTAAGCCTATATCTACAAGAAAACATTTAACCACTAATGACACACCAAGCACACTCCTTTCACATAGTAGACCCAAGCCCTTGACCCATCTTCGGAGCAATAGCCGCCCTGCTCACCACCTCCGGATTAGCCATATGATTCCACCACAACTCCACACAACTCTTATCCCTAGGCCTACTCTCCACAATTCTAGTAATGATTCAATGATGGCGTGATATTATTCGAGAAAGCACATTCCAAGGCCACCATACCCCTACAGTCCAAAAAGGTCTACGCTACGGAATAATTCTATTTATTACATCCGAAGCCTTCTTCTTCCTAGGATTCTTCTGAGCATTCTTCCACTCTAGCCTGGTCCCTACCCCAGAACTTGGAGGACAGTGACCCCCAATAGGAATCAAACCCCTTAACCCAATAGAAGTCCCCCTACTAAACACTGCAATCCTCCTGGCTTCAGGAATTACCGTCACATGAGCACATCATAGCATTACTGAGGGTAGTCGAAACCAAGCTACCCAAGCTTTACTTATAACTGTCCTACTAGGATTCTACTTCACTGCACTCCAAGCAATAGAATACTATGAGGCCCCATTCTCAATTGCTGATGGGGTATATGGATCAACCTTCTTCGTAGCCACAGGATTCCACGGACTCCATGTAATCATCGGATCATCCTTCCTTTTAATCTGCCTCTTCCGCCTTATCAAATTCCACTTTACACCTAACCATCACTTCGGCTTTGAAGCTGCGGCTTGATACTGACATTTTGTTGATATTATTTGACTATTCCTCTACATAACAATTTACTGATGAGGATCTTGCCCTTCTAGTATATTAATTACAATTGACTTCCAATCTCTAAAATCTGGATCAAAACCAGAGAAAGGCAATCAACATAATCCTCTTTATATTTATTCTCTCTCTATCACTATCCATCACCCTCACCACATTAAACCTTTGACTAGCCCAAATAAACCCAGACTCAGAAAAGCTATCCCCATACGAATGTGGCTTCGACCCTCTAGGTTCTGCTCGTCTTCCATTCTCAATCCGATTTTTTCTCGTTGCAATCCTCTTTCTTCTATTTGACCTAGAAATTGCTCTCCTGCTACCCCTCCCATGAGCAACCCAACTCCACTCCCCTCTCATCACCTTAGCCTGAACTTCATTCCTCATTTTCCTCCTCACCCTAGGATTAATCTACGAATGACTTCAAGGAGGCTTAGAATGGGCAGAATAGCTACAGAAAGTTAGTCTAGCAAAGACAGTTGATTTCGGCTCAACAAACCACAGTTCTACCCCGTGACTTTCTCAATGACCTTCCTACATTTAAGCTTCTATTCTGCCTTCACCCTAAGCAGCCTAGGACTAGTCTTTCACCGAATACACTTAATCTCTGCACTTCTATGCTTAGAAAGCATAATACTATCTATATACATCGCCCTATCCATATGACCAATTCAAATCCAAATAACATCCTCTACCCTAATACCTGTTTTCATACTAGCATTCTCAGCCTGTGAAGCAGGCGCCGGTCTAGCAGTACTAGTAGCTTCAACCCGGACTCACGGGTCAGACCACCTACATAACCTAAACCTTCTACAATGCTAAAAATTGTCCTCCCCACAATCATACTACTCCCCATAACCCTTCTGTCCCCTCAAAAATTCCTATGACTTAACGCCTCCTCCCACAGCCTCCTAATCGCAATCGTCAGCCTGCAATGGCTCTCTCCAACTTACTACCCTAGCAAAAACCTCTCCCAATGATACGGCACTGATCAAATTTCATCCCCTTTATTGGTCTTATCTTGCTGACTTCTTCCTCTTATAATCTTAGCAAGCCAAAACCACCTCCAACAAGAACCACACACGCGCAAATACATCTTCATTACAACCATAATTCTTACCCAACCCTTTATTATCCTAGCCTTCTCGGCCCTAGAGCTAATATTATTCTATATCGCATTCGAAGCCACCCTAATTCCTACCCTAATTTTAATTACGCGATGGGGCAGCCAACCAGAACGTTTAAGCGCTGGAATCTACCTGCTATTCTATACATTGATTAGCTCTCTCCCCCTGCTAGTCGCGATTCTCCATCTACACTCTCAAACAGGAACGATACACATTGCTATAATAAAACTTCTACATACACCCCTTGCAGGTTGTTGAACAAGCCTCGTATCAAGTCTAGCCCTATTACTTGCCTTCATAGTAAAGGCCCCCCTCTATGGCTTACACCTATGGCTCCCAAAAGCACACGTAGAGGCACCAATCGCAGGATCCATACTCCTAGCCGCACTCCTCCTTAAACTTGGAGGGTACGGTATCATACGTATCTCAATAATCACAAACCCCCTACTAGAGTCCCTCTACTACCCATTCCTAACCCTAGCCCTATGAGGGGCTTTAATGACAAGCTCCATCTGCCTACGCCAAATTGACCTAAAATCATTAATTGCATACTCCTCAGTAAGTCACATAGGCCTAGTCATTGCCGCAGTAATAATCCAAACTCACTGGTCCTTTTCAGGAGCCATAATCCTAATAATCTCCCATGGACTTACCTCCTCCATACTATTCTGCTTAGCCAATACAAATTATGAACGCATACACAGCCGTACCCTCCTTCTAACACGAGGCCTACAACCCCTCCTACCTCTCACAGGGACATGATGACTTCTAGCCAACTTAACCAACATAGCACTTCCCCCCACTACCAACTTAATAGCTGAATTAAGTATTATAATTGCTCTCTTCAATTGATCCACATTCACCATTATCCTAACAGGAATCGCAACCCTACTAACCGCATCCTATACTCTATACATGCTCCTCATAACCCAACGAGGACCAACCCCAACCTATATCATATCCACTCAAAACTCAAGCACACGAGAACATCTTCTCATAACACTCCATATCCTACCCTCCCTCCTCCTTATTCTAAAGCCAGAACTAATTTCAGGAATCCCCACATGCAAGCATAGTTTTAAGCCAAACATTAGACTGTGATCCTAAAAATAGAAGTTAAACCCTTCTTGCCTGCCGAGGGGAGGTTTAACCAACAAGAACTGCTAACTCTTACATCTGAGCCTAAAACCTCAGTCCCCTTACTTTTAAAGGATAGCAGTAATCCATTGGTCTTAGGAGCCAATTACCTTGGTGCAAATCCAAGTAAAAGTAGTGGACTTTCCAGTAATCCTTAACACCTTCATACTCTTAACCTTGATCATTCTTTCCACTCCCATCCTTCTCCCCCTTCTATCCAAAAATTACCAAAACTCCCCCACCACTATTATACAGACTGTTAAAACCTCCTTCATACTCAGCCTAATCCCCATAACCCTCTCCATCTACTCGAACGTAGAAAGCACTACCCTATATTGAGAATGAAAGTTCATTATAAACTTCAAAATCCCTTTTAGCCTCAAGATAGACCAATACTCCCTAGTGTTCTTCCCCATTGCACTATTCGTAACATGATCAATTCTTCAATTCACAACATGATACATGGCCTCAGAACCTCACACCACCAAATTCTCTCTCTACCTCTTAATCTTTCTCATCGCTATACTCACCTTAATTATCGCCAACAACATGTTTCTTCTGTTTATTGGCTGAGAAGGGGTTGGAATTATATCCTTCCTCTTAATCGGATGGTGGCACGGCCGAGCAGAAGCTAACACTGCTGCACTTCAAGCCGTGCTTTACAACCGCATCGGAGACATCGGGCTGATTCTCTGCATAGCATGACTAGCTTCATCAACAAACACCTGAGAAATTCAACAATACTCCCTAAACCAAACTCCCCTCCTCCCCCTCATAGGACTTATCCTAGCAGCCACAGGAAAATCCGCTCAATTTGGCCTTCACCCATGACTCCCGGCCGCCATAGAAGGACCTACCCCAGTATCTGCCCTACTACATTCCAGCACAATAGTAGTCGCCGGAATCTTCCTACTCATTCGCACTCACCACTTGCTATCTAATAACCAAACTGCCCTAACCTTATGCCTCTGCATAGGTGCTCTATCCACGGTCTTTGCCGCTACATGCGCTCTTACCCAGAACGACATCAAAAAAATTATCGCTTTTTCTACATCTAGTCAACTAGGCTTGATAATAGTCACAATTGGACTTAATCTCCCCCAATTGGCCTTCCTACATATTTCAACCCATGCATTCTTCAAAGCCATACTTTTTCTCTGCTCCGGGTCTGTAATTCATAGCCTCAATGGTGAACAAGACATTCGAAAAATGGGAGGATTACAAAAACTGCTTCCTACAACCACCTCATGTTTAACAATTGGTAATCTAGCTCTTATAGGAACCCCTTATCTAGCAGGGTTTTACTCAAAAGACCTCATTATCGAATGCCTTAACACCTCCTACTTAAATGCTTGAGCACTTCTCCTCACACTCCTAGCTACATCATTCACTGCAACTTACAGCCTACGCATAACCCTGCTAGTGCAAACCAACTACACCCGAATCTCCCCCATCACCCCCATCAATGAAAACAACCCAGCAGTTACTAACCCAATCACTCGCCTTGCTCTCGGAAGCATCACAGCTGGATTACTAATCACCTCCTACATCCCTCCTGCAATAACCCCTCCTATAACCATACCATTAATTATAAAAACCACAGCTATCATCATCACAACATTAGGTATTGTTCTAGCACTGGAACTATCAAAACTCGCACATACCTTTACCAAACCCAAGCAAAATGCAGCCATAAACTTCTCCAACACATTAGGATATTTTAACCCCCTCATACACCGTCTTAGCTCTACTAAACTCTTAAGCAACGGCCAAAACATCGCATCCCACTTAATTGATCTATCCTGATACAAAAAATTAGGCCCAGAAGGATTAGCCACCCTACAACTCAAAGCTGCCAAAATCTCAACGACCTTCCATGCTGGATTAATCAAAACCTACTTAGGATCCTTCGCCTTATCCATCCTAATTATAATTTTATCCACACAGAACTAAAAATTAATGGCCCCTAACTTACGAAAACACCACCCCCTCCTAAAAATAATCAACAACTCTTTAATTGATCTCCCAACCCCACCGAACATCTCTGCTTGATGAAATTTTGGATCTCTCCTAGGCATCTGTCTCATAATCCAGATTACCACAGGCCTTCTACTAGCTATACACTACACAGCAGACATCACCCTAGCATTCACATCCGTTGCCCACACATGCCGAAACGTCCAATTTGGTTGACTAATCCGCAATCTCCATGCAAACGGCGCCTCCTTCTTTTTCATATGCATTTACCTACACATCGGCCGAGGATTCTACTATGGCTCTTACCTGTACAAAGAAACCTGAAACACAGGGGTCGTCCTCCTCCTAACCTTAATAGCAACTGCCTTTGTAGGGTATGTCCTCCCATGAGGCCAAATATCATTTTGAGGTGCCACAGTCATCACTAACCTATTCTCAGCTATCCCCTATATCGGTCAAACACTTGTAGAATGAGCTTGAGGAGGATTCTCAGTTGACAACCCCACACTTACTCGATTCTTCGCTCTTCATTTCCTTCTCCCATTCGCAATTGCAGGCCTTACCTTCATCCATCTAACCTTCTTACACGAAACAGGCTCAAACAACCCCTTAGGCATCCACTCAGACTGCGACAAGATTCCCTTCCACCCCTACTTTTCAATGAAAGACGTCCTGGGCCTTTTATTTCTCCTCCTACCGCTAATAATTCTTGCTATATTCTCACCTAACCTCTTAGGAGACCCAGAAAATTTCACGCCCGCAAACCCCTTAGTTACACCCCCTCACATTAAGCCCGAATGGTACTTCCTATTCGCATACGCAATCCTACGATCCATCCCCAACAAACTAGGAGGAGTCCTAGCTCTTGCCGCCTCCGTCCTAGTCTTATTTCTAGCCCCCTTCCTTCATGTATCAAAACAGCGAACAATAACTTTTCGACCTTTTTCCCAACTTCTATTCTGAGTCCTAGTAACAAACCTTTTTATCCTTACGTGAATCGGTAGTCAACCAGTTGAACATCCATTCATCATCATTGGACAACTAGCTTCAACTTCCTACTTCACAATCATTCTCATCTTATTCCCCATTACTAGCCTACTAGAAAATAAGATACTAAACCTCTAACCACTCTAATAGTTTATAAAAACATTGGTCTTGTAAACCAAAGACTGAAGGCCATCCCCTTCTTAGAGTTTCAAAAAATTTTCCAGCCCCAGATTTCCTAATAAATCTACTTATAAAGGGGAGGGGGTCCCCCCCCTCCCCCCATACCTTACGGTATGTATTACTTTGCATAGCATTCTCCACCACATTAGACATACCCTGCATGTAGGAAATTCTGACATATTAACAATGCACGAACCATACAAATCTTCACATCTTCTCCCATACAACCCAAACTCAACTGTTCACCGACCTAGGCACATTTCTACATAAGGACATACAATGTCATGTTCTAGGAATAATCCCACTAACCGAACCAAAACCTACAAACTGTTAACTTTCGCATAAAACCCTCTACAATACGAGGAACGTCACAGGACCTGAAATCCACCGTCCAAGGACCCCTCACCACTTAACCTTGCTCTAGGCGCTGACCAAGAAGTACTGGGTTATTTATTAATCGCGCCCCTCACGAGAAACCAGCAACCCGGCGTTAGTAATGTTTATCATGACCAGCTTCAAGTGCGTTCTTTCCTCTTCCACCCTAAACCCGCTCTCATAACTTGCTCTTTGTCGCCTCTGGTTCCTCGGTCAGGGCCATAACTTGCTTAATTTTCCTAAACTTGCGCTCCGTTACTAATGGTTGGGGATGCTCGGCCAATTTGGACCTCGTGATCGCGGCATTTTCCCTTTTCTAAACTTTTGGTTTTTTTTTTTGGGGTAGATCTCAATAAGCCCTTCAGAGTGCTCCGCCAGTGGGCTACCATATATGGTTGACGTGTGCGTCTTGTGGTCGGCGAGCGGTTTTCTCACTTTCGCGAGCAAATTAATGATATGGTTTCAAGTGTTATTCGGTCTCATACTGTTGCACTGATGCACCGTCACGTGCTGTTGGCTTGGTTTCTCAATTACGTCTCTCATCAAGTTGCAGTTTAATTAATGCACGCTAGACATATTTTTTCTCGTCAATTTCACATAAAATTGCAAAAATTTTGCCATTTTTGCAACGATCTAGGGACTTTCCCTCTATCCATCATTAATTTTTGTTTTCAAATTTTTTAACAAAAATTCAAAATTTTGTTAACATTCCACACCCCTAATTTCCCATTCAAGGAGTTTGCATCGTTCATTTGTTAAATTAATTTGTTCAATTTGTTTTACCCCTTAATTTTCCATTCACTAATGTTTGTTTGTTTGTTTGTTTACCCATTCATTCACCCCAATATTTCCTTTTATCGTTCGTTTGTTTGTTTGTT
>NW_020885379.1:0-17156 GCF_003945725.1 Corapipo altera
GGATAGGGAGATGAGCCCTACTGGGCCACAGGTCAGGGTCTTTGGCTGCGCCTTTCTCTGCTGGGAAAATGCTCAGTGCAGTAGAGGAACTTGGCTCCAGCAGGGTTACTGGATATCCCAGCTCCAGTGGTGGCAAGGACAGCATATTCCCTAGGGTGTGTTCTGAGGGGTGAGCAGGAAACACGGGTGGTAAGCACCGGAGTACTACCTACTACTGGTGGGGTTGGGATAGCCCTGGACCACCCATCTGAAAGGGTAGCTGAATTTCTGGGGCTTGGCAGATAGAGAGAAATTTACTCCCAGTCCCTTCTCTTGATCACATTCAGAGTGATCCGAGGCACCCATCACATTACAAAAAACTGTGGTTTTCACCGTCTTCCCAGGTGGAAGAGTAGAATTAATTCACCCTCCTTACGTTTGTGTGGTCCTGACTTGGTTCTGCCGTCTTAGGTGTCAGAGCAAAGATAACACTTTCACAGGAAGTTTAGCAATCTGCATTTGAACTGAGAGGATAATGAAGGATGGTCTTGAAACCTTCCTTCCTGAACCCAGAGCTACATGACTGAGGTCTCTCCTTTGTTACTGCTTTTCTCTTCTCTCTCACCACCTCTAACCCTTGGTCTGGCTTGACTGCATCTCACTCCGTCGCACTGTCTGCCTTCACAGCTTCTTCAGCACAAGTCCGAAATGCAGTGTTCAGATCCTTGACGAGTGATGTTCCAAGTCTTGCGGACCCTGACTGTGTCTTTTCCACACTCAAGGCAACTCCAGAACCCTCCTCATGAACAAGAGAATAGCGGTGCCTGCCTGGAGTGGATCAGAGTATCCAGGAGACGATACCTCAGGAGAAGTTAGTTACACATATTGCAGCTGACTGCAGGATGCCCAGATTTGCCCTGTCTTGTGCTGTGTACGTCACTTGACACAGAGGTATACTGTCAAAAGCCTGTACTTTAAGATTGAAATGCCCACTTTTCATGGGGTGCTATATTGCTCCGCTATAAAACCAATTAACCAAATTGTCTATTTCTAAGAATATCTCCTGTAAACTCCAAAGACGACGGTGTCAATTAGTCCGTGTCCACCAGGGAGCAGAAATAGAGCACCGTGTCCGGAGAGGCAGAAGACGGTCCAACGACCATCTCCCGCCGCCGACAGCAACCCTGCTGGCGCCTGCAGCTCTCTGGACCCTTTAGCAGCGCCTACCATGAGTTCGGGGCTGTGACCCTGGAGTTGTGAGTAAAAATGGATAAAATCAGCGATTCCTATGCTACCGTGTGAGTACATGACGGTGATTTCACTTCCCTCGGTGGTCTCTACCAACGGGTCCTGATGCACGTGGACCCTGCCTGCGGGGAGATAAAGAAGAAAAGCCATCAGAAGTGATTTTTTCACTGGATGATTTTTCCCAGAACAAAGGGCACAGAAGGAGTCAGGACAAAACGGAGAAGAATTTTAAGATGACAAGGTGTGCAGTAGTGGAAGTATCCACTAGTATTTGCTGGAGATATGAATGCAGGAGAGAGAGGTGGAGTCACTGAAGAATGGAAAGCTACGGGACTAAGCATAGTAAAGAGAAGAAGAAAAGAAGGAAAGGTGAAGGACGGACTGCGGGAGTTCTCTTAAGGACAGACAGTAAAACAAGGAAAAAGGAACAGTTCAACAAAGAAAACAGAGATGCGTGTTCCGAGGGAAGGCTTTATGGAGCAGAGAGAGGGACGGATGGGAGGATAGTTCGAGGACAGACCTCTGTGAAGATCTTGCCAGGCAGGATGTCAAATACGAGGGACAAGCTGCCGTCCCAGCCGCTACCCGGGTCCCCGCGGTCCTGGGCAACCAACCGTGTGCAACGAGCAGAACGAGTGAAGCCAGACCGTCTCCCCGCTAGCACTGCAAAAGACGATCCACCGCCCGGTGCCATGCTGCCCCCACCAACCCCGGTTCTCTGCTCTGGGAGGGACCACCTCCCCTCCGCCTCCTCTGCTCCTCTGCCTTTATCTCCAACCCTTCCTTCACTGTGGAGTAGGCGGGGACCGGATGGGTGGAAGGGGGGAGGATTGATATCGGGGAACTCAAGGTTGACAGAGCATTAACTCCTGTCACCACCATAGTCTCTTCCCTCACATCTCTCCTCTGTTGGCACGTGGAGACTCCTGAGTTGACCTCAAGGACACGAGCTTCTGAGAATTGTCGAGGGGCACCAGAGGCATATCATCCCTCCAGGTTCAGCGCCCCGGGCTCAGCCTCTCCTGGCCTGTCCTAGGGAACATCCCTGCTGGCAGCAGGAGCAGTTCTGCTGGCGACAAAGACCACTTGGTGTTTTGACGGGGGCTGTGGCACCAGACCTAAGGCGGGCAATGTGTGAGAGAAGTACCCTTGCTAGAGAAAGCGTGGACGTGGCATGGCATCTCCCACCTGCTTTCGACCACATGGAGATGCAGTCTCCGTAAGTGAACTCTGCTGTGCCCCTCCTTCTGCTCCTCTTGTTCAGAGGACTAGGGAACAGGCTGTCACACCAAACTGGACGTACTGGAACAAGCACATCAGCAGCAGATTGAAGGACACTCAGAGGCAGAGCCAAAAATTTCATTCTCTTTCCCATCACTGTCACCTCCGTAGGAGAAAGTGAATGACCACCAGGGCAGGGTGTGATCTATTACCACGTGCACTGGAAAACCCAGGTCAACTCCCCAGGGCATTCATCCCAGACCTGACAACCCCTCTTGGTTGGCACTCACAGTAGAACCACTACTTCCAACACTGGCTTCTGACCCAGCTCACAGAGGTTCTTTAGCCTTCCCTGGAGAGACACGGAAGGACTAAACAGGGTGTCTCTGTTTGCATTGCACAGACAAACCTTGAGCACACACCTGGTGTTGGTGTGGGGAGATGACCCTGAGCAAGTACAAATGCCATCAGCCTCCTCGTGAAGCCTTGAAGATATGTGGGAAAAAGAGTGTCTCGGTGAGACTTTGCATTTACAGTACTAAAGCCTGGCAAAGTCCCTGGATGCAGCTCTGGGATGTGCTTCTGCGGACAGAGCTCCCCGTGTCCATCTCTCAGGCCGTGCGGCATCTCAGATATTGGCAGAGCAGTTGGTACCCCACAAGGGCTGAGGGACATCCAGACTCAGGGCGTGGTAGCAGGAGCCCCAGGAGATACCGACCCTGTTGCCATGAACTTTCTGTGTCTGTGTGCAAGTGAAGGACTCATGTATCTTATCCCCTTTCATGACTGAACGGTGAGCCCCTGTCAAGGTACCACTGACTCTTGGCCAACTGGCCATCGATCAGGACTCCAGAGACCATTTTCCAGCGCTGTTATGCAGCATGTCATTCCCAGTCTGTCCGTGTATCCGGGGTCACCCCATCCCAGGGACAGAATCTGTCACTCCCCTTGCTGAATTCCTCTGGTTGAGGATTGCACAAACGTCGGATTTGAGGTCTCTCTGGAGGGTCTCCCTTTTCCATGAGGCCCTAGAGTGTCACAATGGTCCTTTGATTCCATGGGAATCTGCAGTGTTCAGTTTTCCATGTTTTAAATGAGGTCCCATATTGTCACAATGGCACTGAAATGAGAGAGGATCTCCTTTCTAAACGGTTTAGTAAATCAGAAGTTTTTTCTTAGATAAAAATCCTAATCAACAAAGGGATTTGCTTTTTGACATGGTAGCGGTCTTTTAAGACTACAATTAGTTTTAGGAGAGAGAATGTAGATGATACATGGAAAATAACAGAGTGTCTCCTCTACCCATCTTCAAGAAATTAGCTCAAATGCCTCAGGACACTTGTTTCAAAAGAGATTGTTCTGTTAAAGAGAAAGTCAGTTATACATTGTTTAAACCAATGGGAAGTTTTAAGACACATGTCTTAACTGGTCCGAGAACATTTAGTTTAGGGCTTAGAGGTCGGATAGATCAATGAGAGATGCTACGAGGCCTGCTAAGCGAGAAGACCACTCTGCGAAAATGACTTCCCCCCCCAGAAGAAATGGACGCTAGATGCAGTCTTGTTCCCCGAATACAATCCCAGATGCTATTTGACCCCAAAATCATAAGTAGGGACTGCGTGGGAAGGCCGGGTCTTTCAAGTGTCACTGTATTTATATTTGGAAATTTATACTGATTCTTTGATTCATGCATTGCAGAGTAGTCCCATGAATCCCCAGCTGGCATATTAAAGAAATGTTTGATCCAATGGTTTCTGGTCATTGAGTTTAACTCTTTTGTTTTATCCCTTTGATTCCATGAAGTTCCAAAGATATCCCAGGGTTTGTTTGATTCCATGAGGTCCCGCATGTCCCAATGACGTCCCTTAATTCCCTGGTTCTCTGTTGTTTCCCAGGGAATATTTGCTTCCATGATGCCGGGCAGTGTCACGACGGCTGCTTGATTCCGTGAGTTCCCCCGTGTCCCAGCAGTCCTTTGGTTCCATGAGACTCTGCAATGTTGCAGTGGGTTGATCTTGTCTGGATGCCAGGTGCCGACAAAGCCGCTCTATCGCTGCCCTTCCCAGCCAGACAGGAGAGACAGAAAAAGATGGAAAATTACTTCTACCTTGAGATCAGGCACTTTACTAAAGCAAAAGCCAAAGTTTGTGCATGCATAAGTGAAAAGGAAAATAAAGAGATTTGTTCTCTATTTCTCGTCAGCAGGGATGCCTGGTCACTTCAAGGGAAGCAGGGCTTCACCATACAGAGAGGCCGCTCAGAAGGCAAGTATTGTAAAAAAAATGGAGTTCCCCCCTTTCCTGTTCCTTTCCTGAACTTTTGTAGCTGAGATGACACCATATATCCTGCAATGTCTCTTTGGTCCATTTGGCTCAATTGGTCTGTCTATATCCCCTCCCATGATCTTGCCCCCGATTCAAGGGAGGAAGCTGACAATGCAGCTGCTCTGCTCAGACAGACCCAACACAGGTGGGATTCTGAAATGTCTCAGGGTTTTTTCGTTTTCACGATGCCCCCGTATCACCGTGACACAGCTGTCAGACCCGGCAGTAGAAAAATAAATAAAAAAATTCAAAAGAAATCATCTTAAAGTCATGCTAAACTTGTCTTCTAAAGTCCACAATCTACACATATGGGATGAGGGTAGATGCTCAGAAGAATTCATGGACTTTGGTCTAGGAAATCTGACCCCAAATTTTCACTACCTTTTCCTCTTTGGACAGTTCCTTTTGCCTGGAGGAAACTCATGTTTAAAAGCAGCTCCATCCCCCACTTCCTCCTCCTGGCATGCGAGGGCTGCAGCTGTTGCACTTCTGCTTCTTCCTGGGCATCTCCCTGGCTGCCTGCCTGGGTAACGACCTCACCCTCAGCGCCCTAGCCTGCCAACACCACCTGCACACCCCCAGGGACTTCTTCCTGCTCCACCTTTCCCTCACGCACCGGGGCTGCATCTGCACCACTCTCCCCAAAGCCACGGTCAATTCCCTCTGGAACACCACGGGTATCTCCTACTCAGGGTGAGCTGCACAGGTGTTTTTTGCTTTTCTTCTTGATCCCAGCGGAGGTTGCCCTTCTCACTATCATTTCCTACGACAACTACGTGACCATCTGCAAAGCCCTGCACTACAGGACCTTCCTGGGCAGCAGAACTTGTGCCCAGGTGGCAGCAGCTACCTGGGTCACTGGGAAGAGGGTCTGGCTCTGGGGTTGCAGGAGCTACCGCCTGAGCTGATGATCTCCTGAGTAGTCCAGACACGTAGTTGTTGTCCCTGTCCTCTATTTCCTCCCATTCTTACTGCACGACCAAAAACGACTGTGCTGCTCTGCTGGGCTGGGGCAAGGCAGGGAGATGGGGGGACCAGGGATGGGTTGGACTGGGTAGTTCCAGGGAGTAAAAAACGCCAATGTTCATCTGAAGTGTAGCAGTGGCCAGGGTGGGAGCATTACAGGGCAGAGGTGGCTGCAGGCTCTGGGAGTGGCAGCAGGAGCCCAGGGAGACACTGTCCCTGCTGCAATGAACTGCCTGTGTGTGTGCGAGGGAAGGACTCGTGTCTCTGAACCCTCTAGAGGGTGTGAGCAGTGCATCAGTCCAGCTCAGGGGTGGACAGTGCAGGTGAGCTCCTTCTCCCAGGGATGGTCTCAGAGTGGGAAAGTGGGGGTGCAGCCAGGGATGCCCGGGGCTGTCCTGCAGAGCAGGGGCTTTGTGCTCCGGGGCTCTTCGTGTCAGGGCAGGGACCCTGCTGCCTGCTGGTGTCAGGTCTCATCCTGCCTGGGGAGTTACCCACACCTCTGCAGGGAGAAGCTGTCGATGGGTGGTGAGAACCCAGTAGGAACGAGGCAGGGTCTTCCTGCCGTTGGATGTGTGCTGTGGGAGGTCAGGGCTGCTCCCAGATCCAGATCACACCAGCACATTTGCATGAGTACTGTCAAATTGGAGGGACAAGGTAAAATTATTAGGAAGGAAAGGAGCTTTTCTGAGTCAGTGTTTTCAGTTTCCTACTCCAGAGGAATCTGGGGGTTGAGAAATGGAAAAGGATCTCGCATGTTGGACAAGTCACTGAGACTCCTGAGCTGTAATTTGGAATGCACAGTGGTTTTGCAAGCAACTTCCTAAAGTACTCTCTGTTTTGACAGAGGCAGCATCACTTCTGCTGGACCCATCTGTTTTTTCTTTATCTACCCTTTTCCACCTGCAAAAAGAAAAGTTGCCCAGTCAATGCCCTGAAACAGGTAGGTTTCTCTCAGGCCAAAGGGAGTGCACAGACATTCGCATGGAGTGCTGACAGGGAAGTCATGAATGGATTTCTGATGTTGAGTCTGCTGTTTTGAAATCAGAAAATGTGGTGTTGAAGTCATCGTCAGCCTTTGAGAGGGAAACAGGAGAAAAATCGGATTAACTTGTTGCTAAAAATGAGCTGCTTCAACCTGAGGTTGACCACCTTCAAAGTCTTGTTAAAATTTGGATGATTCTGAAACAGTCAACTCACCGATCACCCCCATCAATACTAGGCAATGCAGTATAAAGGCATAAAGCCCTCCCAGCCCCTCCAGGAGCCCTCAAATCCCATCCCGGTCCCACAGGACACTCCCAACTTCCCCTCAAACCCTCCCAGGCCCCCCAGACTGCCTCCCAGAGCCACAAAAGCCCACGAGATGCGCCCAAAACCCTCCCAGTCACCTCCAGCCCTCCCAGGACCCTTCAAACCCTCTCCTAGGGTTTTTCCCTTCCCCTCGAGGACACCTCCAAACTCTCTCCCATTCCCTTCCCACACCCCCGACGATTCCCAAAAATCCCTCACAGTCACCCCAATCTCTTCAACCTCCCTCCCAACTCCCAAGCTCCCCCAAACCACTTCCTGTTACCTCCACGAGCTCCAACCCCTTCTCAGCCTCCCCATTCCTTCCCAAACCCCCTCCCAGTTGCCGGCCCGTCCCCCAGGCTCGGGTGAGGAGGTGCCCCAGGCTGACGGGTCCACCCTGGCAGGGGGTGGTTCCAGCAGCACGTCGGGAGCCACCCCCTGCCCCGAAAGCTGCCACCCACCCTGGAACCATATCGGCTGCCCCTGTAGGGGGCAAAACAGGCAGGAGCAGAGCAGGGGGCAGCGTCGGGTTGGGACCTCGATGGACGAGGACACTGAGAGAGCAGGGGAGACACTGGGATGGGCTGAGAGGGCACTGGGAGAGAGAGGGGAAATTTTTTACCCCTTCTCTTGGGCACTGGACCACCCTTTGCAGCCCCGTTCCCGGCCCTACCGGCTCTCCTTCCTCCCCCAAGCATTGAACAAGTTTTGGGGCTCCCTCGTCGGTCGCAGCCAACAGAACGACTCTGCTGGAAAGATGTCATTGGCAAATTGTGGTCAACCCTTCTCCTGTCGCCTGAAGATACTTCCCCGGGCTCTGCCGGGAGCAGGGTGTTTGGGACGGCAGAGGGGAAGATGGTGTTTGAACCCTATTGGTCCCCATCGATCCCAACCCCAGAGTCTCCCCCAGCTGCGATGTTTTTCACTTGCAGCCCCAACGAGACCATGGTGCTGAGGGTGGATTTGGGGGGTCTCGGGGCTCCTGCATACAAAGAAAAATTCCTCCAACAACAAAGGTACCAACACAGAAAACTCTTGCTCCCCGTGGAGGCCCCAGGTTGATACACCAACTGAACCACAGGACCAAAGCTTCCAGACTTTCTTTCCTGAAGATAATGGTTGTTTCCTGTTTTCAACCCTGCCTCCCAAGTGACAGTTCTACTCCCAAAATTGCATAAAAACAACTATTGCTCCCATTCGAAAGATAATTGGAGGGAAAACTCTTGCTTCCCATGGAGTTCCGCATGCTGAAAAAACAACTGCAACACAAAACCAAAGCTTCCAGGTTGTCTTCCCTGGGCATAATGACTGTTGTTTCCTGTATTCAGCCCTCCAAATCCTAGTCTGACTCCTATAATTGCAAATTATTTGTGAGAGTAATCTTTTTTTGTATGCAATTTTCTGAGCCGGACAGGTAGTTGGGAGGGAGGGCTGAAAACAGGAAAAAGAGCCTTTATTCCTGGCAAAGAATGCCTAAAAGCTTTGGTTTTTTGGTGTAGTAGTTGAAACAGCCTGGAGAGTCATTTGGCAGCCAAAACTTTCGGTGCTGGCATTTTTACTGTGGGAGGAATCTTTGTTTAAATGCAATTTTTGCTGTTGTCCTGGCAGTTGGGATGCACGGTTGAAAACAGGAAACAGCAGCCCTAACCCCCAGGAAAGCAAACCTGCAACCATTTGCTTTGTGGTACAATTGGTGGGCCAGTCTGTGCACTCTATTGGTCGCAAGACCTTTCTTTTGTGGGAGGAATCTTTGTAACAGTTTTGGGACAGGGGCTGGTCGTTGTGAGGCAGGACTGAAAAAAGAAACTACAGCATTTTTACCCAGGAAAGAAACCCTGGAAGCTTTTGCCATGTGGTGCAGTTGGTTTGCCAGCATGGGGACTCCATGGGCAGCAAGAGTTTTGTGTGCTGGTACCTTTGGTTTGAGAGAAATCATCGTCCGTATGCAATTTTGGGAGTCAGGCTGGTGGTTCGGAGGCAGGTCTGAAAACAGGAAACAACAGGCCTTCTCGGCAGGAAAGAAAGCCTGGAATCTTTGGCTTTGTGGTGTACTTGGTGGGTCAGGGTGGGCACTCTGTGGGGAGCAAGAGCTTTCTGTTCTGTTGCCTTTGGTGTGGAAGGAATCTTTGTTTGTATGTAATTTTGGGAGTCGGGCTGTCAGTTGAGAGGTAGGTCTTAAAACAGGAAACAACAACCCTTCTCCCCAGGAAAGAACACCTGGAAACTTTGGCCTGGTGCTGCAGTTAGTGTGTCTCCCTGGGGACTCCATGGGCAGTAAGAGTTTTCTGTGCTGGCACTTTGTTGTGGGAGGAATCTTCTTCTGTATGCAATTATGGGAATCAGTTTGGTAGTTCTGAGGCAGGGTTGAAAACATGATACAAAAGCCGTAACCCCCAGGAAAGAAGAGTAGAACCTTTGGTTTTGTGGTGTACTGGTGTGTCAGTCTGAGAACTCAATGGCCAGCAAGAGTTTTCTGTGCTGGCACCCTTGTTGTGGGAGGAATTTTTTATACACTTTTGGGAGTCAGGCTGACAGTTGGGAGTCAGGGCTGAAAACAGGAAACAACAGCCGTTAAGGCTAAGAAAGAATGCCTTGGAAGTTTTGGTTCTGTGGTGCAGTTGTTGTGTCAGCCTGGGGACTCCATGGGCAGCAAGGACCTTCTGTCATAGCCTCTTTGCTGTGGGAGGAATCTTTTTATGAAATTTTGAGAGTCAGGTTGTCAGTTCTGTAACAGGGCTGAAAACAGGACACAACAGCCCTTATCCCCAGGAAGGAAAGCCTGGAATCTTTCGCTTTGGGGTGCACTTTGTTGGCCAGGGTGGGCACGCAATAGGCAGCAAGAGCTTTGTGTGCTGGCACATTTGGTGTGGGAGGACTCTTCCTCCTTATGCAATTTTGGGAGTTGTGCTGGCAGTTGTGAGGCAGATCTGAAAAATGAAACAACAGCCCTTACGCCAGGCAAGAAAGACTGGAAACTTTGGCTTTCTGGTGTATTTGGTAGGTCAACCTGGGAACACTACGGGCAGCAAGAACTTTCTGCACTGGCACCTTTGTTCTGGGAGAAATTTTTGTTTGTATGCAATTTTGGGCATAAGTCTGGCAGTTGGAAGAAAGGGTTGAAAACAGGGAGCAACAGCCCTTATCACGAGAAAAGAAAGCCTGTAAGCTTTGGTTTTGTACTGCACTTGGTGGGCTAGCCTGGGTACTCTAAAAGCAGTAAGAGCTTTCTGTGCTGACACCTTTGTTCCACGAGTAATCTTTGAATGCAATTTTGGGAGTCGAACTGGCAGTTGGGAGGAATGGTTGAAAACAGGAAACATCAGTCCTTATTCCCAGGAAAGAAAGCGTGGAAGGTTTGGATTTGTGGTGCAATTGGTGGACCATTGCTTTTGGTTTCTAAACCTGGAAACTTCATGAGTAGCAAAAATTTTCTGTCCTGGTACCTTTGTTCTGAGAGGAAGCTGTTCGGTCAGTTCTACCAGTCCAACTCTCAAAATTGCATAAGGACGAAGATTCCTCCCACAGCAAAGATGCCAGCACAGAAAGCTCTTGCTATCTATGGAGTGCCCAGGTTAACAAACTTACAACAACAAAAAACCAAAGCTTCCAGGCTTTCTTACCTGGTGAGAAGGGGTATTGTCCCCTTTCTTCAGTCCTTCCCACTGCCTGCCCCACTCCTAAAACTGCAGACTGAAAGTGCCAACACAGAAAGCTCTTGCTGCTCATGGAGTGCCCAGGCTGACCCATCAACTGCACTACGAAGTCAAAGTTTCCAGTCTTCCTTTTGGGAGATGGGTTATTTTTTGATTTTTCAGCCCTGCGTTGAAACTCTCACCCTGACTCCAAAAACTGCATATCAAGAAATATTCCTCCCAGAAAAAATATGCCAGTACAGAAACTTTTTGCTACCACCTAGGTTGGCCCACAAAACAAAAATTTTCATCTTTCTTTGCTGAGGACAAGAGCTTTTGTTTGTTTTTTCAACCCTTCACTTAATTCTGCCTGAGTGAGTCCCGAAATCCCATAGGGACGAACATTCCTCTCAGATCAAAGATGCCAACAAAGACACAGGGACATTGGTGACATCACTGGGGACACCGGTCCAGACAGAATCATGCTGCAGTAAAAGAGGTGGAATTTTATTTTGAGAGAGAAGGAGGGATATAGAGGACTGTTGGGTGCTGGAAGAGCATTAGGAAAGTATTGGGAGATTTGGGAGTCCCCCTAAATTGGTGGGGTAAGTCTTCAGAAAAACACCAGATCAAGCATTCGGACATTTTTGTTTATTTGAGGTCTTCTTTCTACTTTTAACACCCTGAGCACTCCAGACACCCCTTTCTCTAACCTTCCCTTCCATGTCTCAAAACCCTGCCCCTTATCAAGGGGTTTTTTGGTCAAAGGGATTCCCCACCAGTGTCCGGTTTCTCACAATTGGTCAACTTACTCTTGCAGTTCTCTGCATGTATTTTGGATCATTTCTTTCATGCTGCTCAGTGCAGCACTACCAGTTTTTTTCAGAGCTGTCTGTGTAAGATCCGAGCACTCTTGAAGTTTAAGTCTGAGGGCTGTAGTGTGTCAGTCCTGTGGCCTGCAGGCAGGGACAGGCAATTAGCACTTCTGTGGCACAGCCGCCCTTCGCAACAGTATTTCCATCCTACCAAGGGATCTCCTTGAAGTAGTGCCTGAAGGTTTAGGTCTTCTTATAAGTCCTCTCTCAAGAACATATTGAGGAGAAAAAACACCAGTGAACCTCTCAAGAGTGGCACTGTGTTAGGGGAAAGAACTCAGCAGTGTCTGTGCACTTCCAGGCTCCTGGGAGAGACATGAAGGACCACCAGGGCAGGGTGTGATCTATTGCCATGTGCACTGGGAAACCCAGGTCAACTCCCCAGGGCATTCATCCCAGACCTGACAACCACTCTTGGTTGGCACTCACAGTAGAACCACTACTTCCAGTACTGGTTTCTGACCCAGTCCACAGAGGTTCTTTAGCCTTCCCTGGAGAGACACGGAAGGACTAAACAGGGTGTCTCTGTTTGCATTGCATAGACAAACCTTGAGCACATACCTGGTGTTTGTGTGGGGAGATGACCTGAGCAAGTACAAATGCCATCAGCCTCCTCGAGAAGCCTTGAAGTTATGTGGGACAAAGAGTGTCTCGGTGAGACTTTGAATTTACAGTACTAAAACCTGGCAAAGTCCCTGGATGCAGCTCTGGGATGTGCTTCTGTGGACAGAGCTCCCCATGTCCATCTCTCAGGTCCTGGGGCATCTCAGATATTTGCAGAGCAGGTGGTACCCCACAGGGTTGAGGTGCACCAAAGCTCTGTGCATGGTAACAGGAGCCCCAGGAGATACTGACCCTGCTGCCATGAACTTTCTGTGTCTGTGTGCAAGGGAAGAACTCGTGTGTCTGAAAACCCTTGCGTGACCAAGCGGTGAGCCCCTGTCAGGGCACCACTGACTCTTGGCCAACTGACCATCGACCAGGATCCCAGAGGCCATTTTCCAGCACTGTTATGCAGCATGTCATTCCCAGTCTGTCCGTAAATCCCGGGTTGCCCCATCCCAGGGACAGAATCCGGCAGAAACTCACTTCTACCAAATGTATTCCTTTGAATCAGTCTCTGTGTTTAAAAATACAAAGGGCCCTTGGGTCATTTTTTTTCCTGAGATCCTTTACCCAAGACCATTCTTTGAATTTCATGGACAGTTCTCTTTGCAGGGATGGATAGGAAAAGACTCTTGGCATGGTAGATCCTCCAGGAAGCACCAGTACATGGTCTTCCAGAGCTGCTCTCTTTAACTTCCACCCTCTGATCTGATCTACGTCTGATTGCCAGTGTAAAACCTGAGTACTCTGCCAGTTTGGTCCCAATTCTGCTGTGTGTCATTCGTGCAATGCGTGTAGGGACAGGCCATGGGCGCTGCTGGGAGAGAAGCGAGTTCCAAAAGGAAAGGGGATCTCCTCAGGCTCAAGTATTCTTTCAAAGTTGCTACCAAGAACAACCTCCAGGAAGTTCCCTGTTTCATAAAGCACAACTGAAGAGCTGAAGTTGGTGACTGTACAGGATGGGGGTACACAGCCCTGTCCCTTCCACAACCAGACCTCCATGAATACTCTTGAAGGATCAACAGTGACCAAAATAGTCTGGCCTCTTACCCTATTTTCTGGACCCCCTGCTCAAGGGACCCCAGTGCACTCATCACAGACCAGTCCCTTGCAATCACTGTTCCCTGCACTGGTCTATATCTCCAGCTCATAAGGATTGTTTGTCCCCCACGGAGGAACATCAAATGAGCATATTTGCACTGTAAAGAAGAGAGTTAAGTATTCACACTGTGTGTCTGTGTACAGAGAAATCAGAGTGAGTACAAACACCATCAGCTACTTCTAGAGAGGCCAGGAAGGACAGTGTCTTCAGATCACTTTATTTTGAGAGACACATCCCCTTGGAAACCACCTGAATGCAGCCCTGGGATGTGTTTCTGTGAACACAGTTCCCTGTGTCTGTCCCTCAGGCTGTGGGGCATCTCAGAGAGGGGTAGAGCAGGGTCTCTGACAGGACAGCACAAGGCTGTGACCAACAGACTGCCACAGGGACTGGGAGGTCCCATTCGTCTGAGGGCCTGGGCTCACTCCAGTAACGGAGCTTCTCTTTGGGCTGCCCCGTCCCTTGTGCTGAGCGCGGGATGGGACAGCAGCTGGTACAACTGGACCCTGTCTGTGCCAGCAGCTGAAAGGAAGAGCCTGGGGACAGCACACGGAAACTGCTGCTGTCAGGGCAGGGGCTGAGGGGTTGCCAGGCTGCTGGAAAGGCTGTGTCCCACCTGCTGGAGCTTTCCTAGGAGGAAAGAAACTGCCCGAGACAGAGACACTGCCCCACACTGCAGTTGGAAAGGTGGAGAAAGAAATATACCTGCGTCGCTGTGGTAGGAGAACCATCCAGAAGGAGGAGGAGATCACTCCATGTGTGTATTTGAAGAAACAGTGTGAGGGTGGGCAGTGGTCAGGGAAGGGTTGCAAATGGCAGGGGTGACAGCCGGGGGAAACCGCATGGGTATCTACAGTCGTCAAAGAATCAGAAGCAACTGTGTGACAGCACAGGACAAGTTGTACTGGAGACGACCAAGGGCACTGGCAAGGCATGTTAACTATTTCTTTTAGGACCAGAGCTTGTGTTTGCTTCATATATGTCAGAAGATTGCTTTAAAATATATTTTTGCAAACAGACCTTAACACCACTGATGGCAAAACTAATTAACCTGTCACAATTTGTATTAATAAAGAGTGTTACTCACTGAACTGTTGGTGTGAGTCCTTTCACTTACTAGCGGCTGGAAACACTTCAGCAGGGTCTACTGAGTGGTCCTCATATTGTTGGCTGTGATCCCCTTGACAAGGGTAGTCAAATCGCCCTCTGCTCCTGTGAATCTTTACGTGAAGGATCTCATTACAAGATACCAGGGACTGGTTGGACACAAGACTCTGGACTTTCCTGGGGACACTGACAAGCAAGAATCTGAACTCCCTCCTTTCGGGGGGCATTAAAATGCTGCAGAGAAACAGGGTCGTCAAGGATAGTCTGCTGCAAAAATACACTTCTTTGCCTTCCCAGGCTGGGAAAGATTTGGTTCAAAGGTTTCAGAAAGTTAAGGAGAAAATTGTGGTATGCATGGAACAATGTCCGTTTAAGCAGAAATATAAGCAAGGAAATGGTGAAGGTACAATTCGTGTAGTGTTATAAACCTGTGTTGTGCACAAGAAGAAGCTAAAAATTTACCTGCTTCTGAATGGATTTCTGATGTTGAGTCTACTGTTTTTAAAACAGGAAATGTGGTGTTGAAGTTAGCCTTTGAGAGGGTAACAGCAGGAAAATCGGATAAACTTGTTACTAAAAATGAGCTGCTTCTAACTGAGGTTGACCAACTTTAAAGTCTTGTTGCACCAGAGAGCAGAGAGAAAAATGTTGCTAAACAAACAGACTCCTGCTTTAGTCAGGCAACTTCATAAACCAGTGTCTTACCCTGGCATTGAGACTTGGGAAACCACAGAGAACCCTGATTCTAAATCTGAGGAGAGACAGAAACCAGGAGACTTTGAAGTTCAACTGATGTTTCTACAGTCTTCCAGATTTCCTCACATTAATGAAAATTGGTTCATGAGGATAACGAGGATGCAGCTTCTGCTATGGGGAATTCTAAGCGTTCTGGGGTCGGTAAGACAACCTGGTAAATAACACTTGAGTGAATGGGGGGTTGTATTGGGGTCTTGTTTCCCTTCTCTTTTCTGTCTCTCTGTTTCTCACTTTTTTTGCTACTTTCTTTGGAATAAATGTTGTTTTGTTCAGCTTTCAACTGTGTACTGGTTTCAGTTTTGGCAATCTCCCTGCTACACGGAGACATAACAAACAAATGACAGCATCAGCAGATGCCTTTCCATTCCTCTTTCCCTTCCCATTTGCCATTCCTCTTCCCTTCCCATTCCCACAGCCAACACACTATTTCACTTCTCACTTTAACGAAGCTCTTTTCCTCTTTCAAGACCCTCAAAGGGACTTGGTTTGACTTGGCTGCACTTTGTTCCATCGCACTGTCTGCCTTCACAGTTACTTCAGTACACGTCCGAGAGATAGTGTTCAGATCCTGGACAAGTGACACTCCAAATCTTGCCAACCATTACCGTGTCTTTTCCACACCGAAGGTAAGGCCAGAAACCCTCTCGTATCCAAAGAGAAAGGTCTTCACGAACCAGAGAATCTCGATGCCTGCCTGGAGTGGATCAGAGTATCCAGGAGACAATTGCTCAGGAGGAGTCAAAACAGACATTGCAGTTGCCTACAGTATGCCCAGACTTGCGCTGCGCTGTGCTGTGTATGTCACTTGGCACAGCTAGATATTGTGTCACAAGCCTGTGGTCTGTGTAGGACTGAAAGGTCCTGTGTTCATAGGGGTGCTAATGTGCTCCACTGTAGAACCAATTAATTGAGTTTTGTATTTCAAAGAAAATCCCCAGAAAGCTCCAAAGACGTCCCTGTCAATGAGTCCGGGTCCGCCCGGGCACAGGAATAGGGCGCCGCGTCCTCATGACGAGACCCGGAGAGACAGAGGACAGTCCAACGATGATCTCCCGACACCGACCCCAACTGGTGCCCGCAGCTCTCTAGACCTTTTAGTAGCCCGGGAGTTGCAGGTAGAAATGAATAAAATCGCCGATTCTTATGTTGGTTTGTGAGAACTTGATGGTGATTTCACTGCCCTCGGTGGTCTCTACCAGTGGGTCCTGCTGCACCTGGGCTCTGCCTGCAGACATTGGTGTGGAGATAAAGAAAAGCCGTCAGATGCTTCTTGCACTGGATGTTGTTTCCCAGAAAAAAGGGTAGAGAAGTAGTCAGGACCGTACGGAGAAGAATTTTAACAGGATGTTAAGGTGTGCAGTAGTGGAAGAGCCCATTAGTATTTGCTGGAGAGATGGCTGCGGGAAAGAGAGGTGGCTTTGTTTGAGTCACTGAAAGTTGCGGGACTAAGCAAAGCAAAGAGAGGAAGAAAAGTAGGAAAAGGGAAGGACGGACTGCAGGAGTTCTCTGAAGGACAGAGTGAAAAGGAAATACGAACAGCTCGACAAAGAAAAGAGCAATGAGTGTTCCGAGGAGGAGCAGAGGGTGGGACGGACGAGAGGATAGTTCGGAGGCAGAGCTCTGTGAAGAACCTGCGCGGTCATCCCAGTTACTGCCCCGGCCCCACGGTCCCAAGCCACCAGCTCTGCGCACCTAGCAGAACTGCGGTCGAAGCCGTGGATCAGCCGCCCGGCGACTCGCTGCCCACGTCAGCCTGTGCTCTGTGCTCCGGCCGGCCGCGTCCTCTCCACCTCCTCTCCCTCCTCTGCCTTCGTGTCCTTCCCCTGCCCTCCTCAGACAATTCCTTCCCGGGGTTGAGCCCGGCACCGGCTCCACTCGGGCTCTCTTCGGCTGCGGGCTGAATGTGGAGGCTAGGTGAGAGCGGCGACGGCGCGGCTGTGGTCGGGGCTGTGCACCGCGGAGTAGGTAGTGTCGAGCTTGGTTGCAGGGGTGCAGATTTGTACCGGGGAGCTCAAGACTGGCTGGTGATGGGCTCCTTTCACCGCCATCG
>NW_020885380.1:0-17119 GCF_003945725.1 Corapipo altera
AAATGTATGAGTTTCCCCTCTCAAGGCCACCTAAGCAAGGACTGGACGACTGGAAATTTATTAAATTTTCATTTTTTAAAAAAATCAGGATTGTTTTGAGAAAAAATGGTGTTTTACCTGGAAATTTGCATTCTGCAAAGGACTGCCAAACTTAAGTTACTGAAAACCTTACTTTATGGTCTTTATTAGACTCAAACCATGATGCATTAAATGTATATTTCAGCAAAATATGTTAAAGCCCTGAAGGTCTTCATCATCTTTGTTGCCTTTCTCTGGACATGGTCCAGCACTTCAATGTCCTTCTTGAAGTGAGGGGCCTAAAACTGAACTGAGTACTCAAAGTGCAGCCTCAGCAGTGCTGAGTACAGCAGGACAATGATTTTTTATACAATGTCTGCAAAAGTCAAGCTAAATTGTTGTTGGTATTGCCCATATTCCTTTCCTGCTGTACGTACAGTTCTGAGTTAAAAAAAGACATTACTTTGCATTTGTACAGTATCTATGCTCATAAATGAGCTGTCCTGCTTAATACCCATCCTTAGAAATGAGACTGATTGGCAGCTGAATAGAGCTTAGATATAGCTGTTTAATAACATTTCAGATGCATTAGGAAATTGAGAATATCCATCCCTGTGGGACTGTCAACTATAATACAGTACATGTGCCCTCCCAGAGCAACAGGATTTCAGGACAACTGGAATACTCAGTATAACACATATTTCATGGGAGGCTATGTAGGTTGTGCACTCAAGCCCAGTGTTTCATCCAGAGGTGAATAGAGGGATGCAGCATTGTCGCAGTGTCTGAAGAGATGTGATTATTCCAGGTGTCATCTGTTGGTCACTTCTAAGCATCGTCCATTCTACATTAATATGGACTAAATAGACCATACAGGTTCCTAGCCTCACTGTGTGGTCATTGAGGAAGACTTTGTGGGCACCTCCATAGTCTTAACAGGTTATGTAAAAGCTTTGAATCTGTTATTCCCATATACACACACATTTATTGGCTTCAAAAGTTGCTAGGTACCTTTGTGCATACAAATGACTCGAGTCTATATATCTGCAAGATTAAAGAATGTATTATTGTTCAGATCAAATATTTACTGCTGAGATCTATGTTAGGCTCTAAGGCACGTAAGCAACCTGGACATTTTGATTGTAGCCCAAACTCAGTGGACAGGAATTTGAATGCTCATACCCCATTTTTCTTGTTGAATAGCTTCTCCATACTTGTCATTGCTGCCTAATGGTTTTTCACCATTTATTTGTAGGACATTAAAGAGGTCTTATTAGGAAATTCTGAGCATTGTAAGAAAATCTCATTGTCATAAAAAGAAAAATGTAAAATGCTTACTTTTGATATCAAATGTCCATGATTTTAATAACCAGTATAAAAACTATAAAATTACATTCCAACAGAATTGTTTTATTAGTTTAGGATAAGAAATTGCAACACAATCTTAACTTTTGATTAAAACATTTATGTTTCTATTGCAGATTGCCACAGAAGCAATAGAAAATATTAGAACTGTTGTTAGCTTGACCCGAGAAAGAAAATTTGAGTTGATGTATGGAGAATATTTGATTGTACCATACAGGTATAATAAAAATAACTAAGCTAAAAAAAATCTGTAATAAATTGCACACATTTACTTCAACAAAAATAGTTGGTTTTTTGATAGTGTGTATGATTTAATGTATAATTTAATTACCTCAGAATTAATGTAAATATTTTGCATATTTTTTTATTAACAAACACAACCACCACCAGCTGACTTTTTTTTAAACTTGATTTAATTAATTTTCTTTATAATATTGGTATTTTCTATTACAATGTCACTTGGTTTGGAAAAATGTTAGTTTTAAGTGAGCTTTGGAAGTGATCTAATCTGAATTTCCACCTGAAGTGTTTTTGATATTTAATTAAAAGCTTTTTAATGTAAATTGAATATTACCTTCTGCCATTTTTTTAAGTATTAGTGGGACTGAAAATATTTGAGTAATTGCTTATTGGCTTGTAGCTGAAAAAAAAGTAATATAAATCTGCCTGGACTAAATAAAAATTTTAAAGTCTTAAAGTGAAAAACTAAAAAGATTCTGTCAAAGAAAGTTTTATTTGTTCTAGAAGGGAATGTTTCATTTTCAGATATTCGTGAGAAAAGTAAAGGAAATGACAGCATCTGTACACAGATATAACAAGAGACTTGTGAGGATGCCACTAACACATCAACCATAAAAACTGAGTGATTAGAGCACAGTGCAGGACATAGTGCTTAGCTTTTTTCTCAGGCTGATGGCTTTTGAGTTTACATCTCACAACTTTCCAAACAGTGTCTAAACCATTCTCAGGGTTGACGTTGATGGGATTGCTCCGAGACCTCCATCTTACTGTTGTTCTAGTATAAAAAAGAACTTATTGCCCTATGGGTCAGTTTGTCTGGAAGAGACAGAGATATGTTTTTTAGTTAATGTTTCGGTGTATGTACACTTTCCATTCATAACAGTATCAACTGAAGTCAGTTGGTATTTGCATATTAGAACTTAAGTATGATTGCACACTTTGATGAAAATGTGCATTCTTTCTTACAGAAATTCTGTGAAGAAGGCACATATATTTGGCTTTACTTTTGCCTTTACACAAGCAATGATGTTCTTTACCTATGCTGGCTGTTTCCGGTTTGGTGCCTATCTAGTGGCAAATGGACACATGGAGTATAAAAGTGTGTTTTTGTGAGTATCACATGTGCAATATTTTTTCTGTCTATCCAGAAAAATCCTTTATTATTTAAGAGACTCAATACAGGGCTGTGTAAACAAGTTTGAAAAGACTGAGATTCTACCAGTATAGATATCAGTGACCTCAATACCCAAGAAGATCAGTCATATCAATTTTTTGTTGGCAACCTAATTGTGGTAAACACAGCTCATTTTGACTGGAAGATGTTGGAAAATGCCTGCATCCCATCTGCTAGCTGAACATCACTAGTCAGCTGAGTGAGTGAACTTCCAGTGGCTCAGTCAGACTTGAAAGGGATTGTTTGACCCAAAATTGCGTAAGCTCTCCTAGGCTGTTTAAATGCAGAATAAAACAGATTACTTTATGAGCTCTGAAAAGACAAAATTTAAAATAAATGAATCTATTTTACTTTGCTTTAAAAGAGGTCTCATATATCTCATATGTCAAATACCACTTCTCAGTTGTGTGGCAGTAATTAATAGCTGAAGACAGCAGGTTCTTAAACTATTCTAATGTAGCCTGTAAAATTACATAAAATTTCATAAAATTACATAAAAATCACCACAAAGCAATAATAGCATAGTTTTCAACCCTTTTCAGTATTGTAAACCATGCTATTTTTTCCATCAGAGCTGTGATAGAAAATTAAATCTTTATTGTCCCCTTGTTACAGGATGCCTTTCATTGATGCCTTAAAAATTGATCACTAACTCCCAAAAATCATGGAACCATAGAGAGGAAACCATAGCAATAGCAGGATTAGAGTAACAATTTTGCTATCCATTGACCCTTTCCTTATAGCCCCAGATGAGATTTAATATACTTAATCAGTATTAATAACTAAAGAAATTAGTGCTAATAAATAATGCAAACACCGAATTTAGAATGCAGACATGTTTATTTCACATCACTGAAAGAGGGTGAAAAGGGAATTTCTGGAGCTAAATGAGTAATTGAAGCAATAATAGTTGGTTACTACTTTACTCTTTCTAAATTTAGCCCTCTTTTTTTCTCTGAGTGAAAAAAAAGTTGGCTGCAGCCCCATTTCCATTGTCCTTTTCTCCATTGTCTATCGATTATTTTTTTCCTGATTTCTTTTGTAGAGTGTTTTCAGCTGTTGTATTTGGTGCGATGGCCTTAGGAGAAACCGCCTCTTTTGCTCCAGACTACGCTAAAGCCAAGATATCAGCAGCCCACCTGTTTCAGCTGTTTGAAAGAGTGCCCTCAATAGATAGTTACAGCGAGGAAGGAGAGAAGCCCGTAAGTAAGCCATGTGTAATGGGTGATATTTTCTGTTGGTAATATGAACAGCACTCTTCTCACTTCCTTCAAACTGATTTTTCCTCTCCTGATTACATCCTGTTCCCAATGCATTTTTGACACTTTATCTGAAGACAACATGGACCAAGTTCTCTATTGTGAGTCCAGCTTTTGCTCATAATGGCAAAAGGTTATTTGTTTGGAAAACCCCTATGGATTTTGGGGAGGGGAGTAAATACTTCTGGAATTCTATTAGAATCATCTGTGAAATTGTCTCAAAGATGTAACTGCCACGGTCCGAGGGGGAATGGGGCCGTGACACAGCACGGACGGGTCCATAGACAAGGCAGAGGTGCAAATGGAATACTTTATTGAGGTGTCCTGAGGTTTTATGGGTTCAGGCGGGGAAAGGGCTAGAACATGGGGTGGAGCATGAGACAGACAAACGGGGGACACAGGCAAAGGGGGAGGAACGTGGGAGGAACCGGGGAAGGAAAGGGCGAATGGTAACTGTCTCCTCTCTGCAGCTTCTGCAGCCTATCAGAGAGGGGAGCGGGGAAGCAGGGAGAAGGCAAACTCGTGGCAAGCCCGGGTATGCCCAGGCTGTGCATTGAGTAGTGGGGATACAAGGAAACCACATAATAACAGTAAAGTCCATATAGTAAAGTCCTGTCAATTGCTATATGTCTTTCTCCACACCTGGAACCGCTCCCATCCTGAATCTTGTTCATTCACATGTAACAGTGATGCTCTTTTAATTCCAGGAAACATTTGAGGGAAACGTAACCATTAAAGATGTGGCATTTAACTATCCAAACCGACCAGAGGTCAAAATCCTCCAGGGTTTGAATCTAAAAGTAGAAAAGGGACAAACTCTGGCTCTTGTTGGTAGCAGTGGCTGTGGAAAGAGTACTGTTGTTCAGCTGCTCGAGAGATTTTATGACCCACTTGATGGAGAAATGGTAAGTATTTTTTCAAGAACGTGTAAATAGATTTAAGTGAGGGTATGCTTACTGGTTTTATGTGATGCAATAAAGTATAATAGATAGTTCTAGTCTTCTTTTTCAAGTATTTTTAATGTTAAAAATCAGCACTGGCTCATCAGGGCTCCTTAACTGAATGAGATGTACGTAAGTCCCAGTTTCCCACATTGTATGGAATTAATGAAACAAGATCTGTGTGGTAAAAATATGCCTGACCCATGACCTAATGGTGGTTTTGAATTCAGAGCAAATTTCCTGAGTTTTTTATATTATGAACACTTTAAAATTTGTGAAACATACATATACATATCTACTTCTGTATAGTATAGTAACAGAATTTGCTGTCTGTGTTCTTTCAGAAAAAACAAAACCAGAGAACATTGCCAAAAATAATTTTTATAGTAACTTTTACTTGTCAGAAACATCTTTCAGAGTGTGTCCACATACCAAGTGATAGACTGTAAATACTTTCAGTAATTTTGGCTTAAAATACATGTAAAGTTTCCTACATTACTTATTCAGCAACTTTACATATTTTTTTTCACATAACAGTATTGTTTATTGCCATTGCTCTTTGATGTAAATGTATTCAGAGATTGTGTTTGAAAAACAAGGCGCGCATTTTGGGCTGGATGAGATGAGAATAAGAAGGATTTCGGAACTTGTCTCTGCAGAGATATTCACAAAAAGGGAAGCAATACTTAAATAAGACCTAGATGCAATGGACAAGATTTTTTTGAGAGTCGAAATGCCCATACATGTCCAAGTGTAGCAAAATGATTTGTAGAAAGTAGCAGCACAAGTACTCCAAAAGTATGTTTAACCAAATCTGTCTTCCTTACCAATTTTTTTGACCTTGTATTCATGGATAACCAACCACGGTTGCATGAAAGGAAAAGCACAGACCTCTGGCATAGAAACCACAAAAGTGGTGGGCTAATTCAGAGGCTGAGTTACCCTGCAAATTCAGGTGAAAGGGGTGTATTTTTAAAAGCTGTAACTGTCCAAGCAGCTGTACACAAAAGTGAGCAATCGTGCTGGTCTCATAAGGAGAGTAACTATGCCTAAAAGTCGTGATGTTTGGTATGGTAGGTCCAAAATGCATAATAACTGTATTCTCTAGTTTCTCCAATGATTTTTCACATCAGATAAGGGACAGGAAGCAGATCTTAGCAGCCTGCAAATCCATTGGAATTCTAAGGAAAAAAGATGGTAAATACCTATATAGTCAAAAGCCATTTCTCCTTTCAAGCTTATTTTTCCTGCTGAAGAAAAAAATGAAAGAACATTACCCAAGGTTCTTTGAAATTGCCTCAGCATACCCTATCTTTCATTGTCTTCAGAATCCTAATTAAACCTGGAAACAGAGACTGAGGCAACACTTTTATAAAATAGCCCTCAGAAAATTTTGGGATATAGGGCAGAAGCAGGGCAAGGGATTATGTGAGCTTTCAATTGATCTCTCTAAGGAAAGAGCTGCAATTGCACAACTTCTGTGTATGAATTTACAGTAAGTCTCAAATATATCTATAGCCATGTGACTAAAATTTAAAATGTTTGCTTTCTCAGCTTTTTGATGGCAAAGGTGCCAAGGCACTAAATATCAAGTGGCTGAGAGCCCAGATTGGTATTGTCTCACAAGAGCCAATCCTGTTTGATTGCACTATTGCTGAAAACATCGCGTATGGAGATAACAGTCGTCAGGTGCCATTTGAGGAAATTGTTAATGCAGCAAAAGAAGCCAATATTCATACCTTCGTTGACTCTCTGCCAGATGTAAGTTATTCCTTTTCTCTTCCACTTGGAACTGGAAGTGACCTGAAGTGGCAGGGAAAAATTGTGTCTGCTTGTAAATACCTGGGGTACAATAATTCCCTGAGATGAAAAAAGATCTGAAACCATTTTTGAAACATTTTTCCTTTCTTAATTGTGTTTACCATAATTATTTTTACTCTGGGAGATTCCAGTGTCAGGTAGAGAGCTGAACATTCAAGATCTCAGGGAAGAAAGGACACAACTGTAACTAATTGAGAGCTGGAAGTGAGGAGTGGGGGTTTTTAAGTAAATGGAATCTTTCTTTTTAAGCTCTTGTCCATCTCAAGCACATGTAAAAGACTCTGCTAGACTGACAAGGTTATACATTTCTTCTAGTTTATCTAGTCAGAATTTAAATTTCTAGTATTCCTGTGGTCTGAAAATATAGTTTTTCACATATATATATCTGACCACCACACGATAATGTAAGAATGAGCATCTTGGTCAGACAAAAGGTCTGCCATGCACATCATCTTATCCCAAGCAGTGACCACCAAGACATATTTACAAATAAGTATTCAGAAATGCTACACATTTAATCCCATTTCCCCTGAATTCTCATCTTACTTTGCGTAATTTGTGACTTGGGAACTTCCTAAGGTAGAAAATGTTTTTTATTATTTAGTTTTGTATGGATTTTTCTTCTGTGTGTTTGATAAATCAGTTTCTAACCTGTGCCAACTTGCTTTCAAAACTTTCTGAAGTTGGGAGGTTGCCAGCTTAGTTGCATGTTGTATACATTCAGACTGATTTCAGGCCGATAAATAGCTTAAAAAAATACAAAAGCTGAGGCCCATGATTTTTGCAGACCGTGTTTACTTTCTAATGACTTATCAAGATCTGCTGGTCTGCCTTAACTTTCATAACTCAATAAGAAGCATAATTGTCCAGACAGATATAGATAAAGTCTAAAAACGTCTGTGTCCCTATATAGATATATAATTTGGCCTGAATCTGATACATCTTGCACATTGCTTTTTTTTTCAGGATGAATAAAAGTTGGTTAGAATAACTGATTTATTTGGACACTAGCTTGGAGTGTCTTAAGTCAGGGTTTGATCCCCAATATTGTCACGGACTTCCACTGATCTTTGGTGTTCTGTCTCCTGATTGAGAATAACATTGCCATCCAACCCTAGGGAGTGCTGTTGCTTGGAATTTAGGAAATACTTGATGTTACAAAGAAGTCTCCTGGTGAAAGATCTATAGATCTGTGTCAGTTGGCAATTCTGATCCGTTGTTTTCAGAGAGCTACTGGCACGGAATATGCAGTTTATGGGTGGCTGGTGTCAGGGTTGATATGCTTCAGTATACTTCAGAATTGATTTGCATTCATAGACTGAACTTAATCTATTATTTCCAGAAATACAATACCCGTGTAGGAGACAAGGGAACGCAGCTTTCTGGTGGTCAGAAACAACGTATCGCTATTGCCCGAGCTCTTGTGCGTCAGCCCCAAATTCTGCTACTGGATGAAGCTACTTCTGCCTTAGACACAGAAAGTGAAAAGGTAACTTAAGTTTAAGACAGGAGTCTAGAAACTAAATTCCACTTCCCCGGTTTTTTTTTTTTTCTTACATCATGATTATTGTTTTTACTCTCCCAGATTGAAGCCAAAAGCTGGAAATATGGTGTCTTATGCAAACTACACATTTATGCTAATAACAGACAAATATAAAAGTCTTACTCCTTCTTGCAATTTTTGCATCTGTATGGCAGTAGACAGACTGAAATTGCAATGAAGAATGCATTCTTCAGCCTAGGATTCTTCAGGCTTCAACTGAAAAAGTACTGTCAAACTTGAATCAGGACACACAAACTGCAGAAGCCAAAAAGACTGAGAATGCTGACAGAGAACTTTTTTTTTTCTGTAAAACTGACAAATCTTGTTTCATAAGTTTTCTTCTTCTCCTAATGCTCTCCAGTCCTTGCTGCGTGTTCATGGTTAACACAAGATGTTATGTGAAAATTTTTAGAACTCTTACTTCTTTTTTAAGCCCAAAGCTGCAATCTTGGTACAACAGAAATACAATCTAGCTGTAAAAAAATTAACACAGAGTCCACAAAAAAACTTACTCTTAATGAGGCAAATGTTATATCAAATATTATAGTCTGAAAAGTTAAAACCTTTGGACCAAGTTGTTATCAATTGTAGGCATAAAAATGAGGTTTGAAGGGAAAATGCCATTTAAGAATCCCATGATTCATTGTTTTCTTAATTATGTTCCAGTTGGGCACATAATTGACATTTCATCTCTCTTTTTATTCCTCATTAATAAACATAAGGAATAAATAAAAGAAAGCAGAGATTCTTTTTAGCATTTTTCTGCCACTGCTAGCTCTAAGAAAAAAATGATTCATGAGACTCCCTGCAAAATCAGGAGAACTTGTATGATAGCAGTTGACCCAAGAATACTGACTTGATTCCATGTATAATTAATCTGTCACGAAAGAGACCTGTGGAGGTCCCCAGTTAAACATCTTCTTCACACAAGGGCCAATACTGAATTCAAACTTAGATTGCTTAATGCTGTGTCTGGAAGAGTCTTTGAAAATCTCTAAGGAGATTCAGCAGACATTCTTTTGTCCCTGTTCCAATGCTTAATTGTCTTTGCAGTGAACACTTTTTTTTTTTTAATATCCAGTCAGAACATCTCCTGTTACAATTTATGACCAGTTTCTCTTATTCTCCTGCCATGCACCTCAGTAATGAGCCTGGTTCCATCTAATCCTCTTGACTATCACACCTGCTATAACAGTTTTGACTCTTTGCCAATCCTAAATCAGGAAGCTTGAGCGAGATATTCCCTTTCCCTCACTCTCTCTCATATTGCAGTTTACTTCGCAGCTGTCAGAATAGTTCACCTTTTTGTTTGTTCATTGTGCAGATTGTTCAGGAAGCTCTGGATAAAGCCAGAGAAGGCCGTACCTGCATCGTGATAGCTCACCGCCTCTCCACCGTCCAAAATGCTGACAAGATTGCTGTGATACAGAACGGCAAGGTTGTAGAGCAAGGCACCCATCAGCAGCTTCTGGCTGAAAAAGGCATCTACTATTCTCTGGTCAATGTTCAAAGTGTGTAATGCAACCTGTAGAATAAAGGCAGTACTTATCTCTGAATTCCCACTGGAGCTACTTCTGCCACTGTAATTATTTCAATATCAGCAGTCAGTCTTGATACTTTTGGTTTTCTTCCTTCCTTTCATAAATCATACAAAACTAAGTAAATATGTACCAGTTTCTCTGTATTAGCTTTCATTATTCAAACAGCTTTATTATGTGGCCAAAACAATGGCCTGTTGTCCTCATGGAAGTAGAAGCATGCTAAGCCAAATGTAATTAATATTAGCTTACTTTGAACTCTGTCAAAAGTCACATTAAACAGGCTTGTCTGTAACCAACTTGGAAACATTCTCATGCTCAGTAAAAGTAGCTTTGCCATTGTCAGAAAGAAACCTCAAGCCTTATCCTCACTGTGCCTGTGTAAGACACAAGTCAGTCCTATTAGGCTTGTTACCAACCTGTTACGAGAACTTGCTGGTCAGCTGAAATTTGATTCCAGATGTCTCTTGTGGAGTTTTAGCCTGGCATGACAGTAAATGTCTTGAAAACATGGGCAAAGTCTGAAAACAAGGGTCTCAAAACTGGAAGTACCTCAGTGGTGGTTGGTTACTGATCACCAAAGAGTTGCAACCTCAAGACATGGAAAAAGACATAATGCAGGAAAGAAACAGCAGATCAGAAAAAATCTCATAACTGATGGGCAAGACAAAGCACCTGCTGCAGCCCGGGAAAGAACTATCTGCAAGTGTCCCGAAGTCCCAGGGGTCAGAGGTCAAAGACTAAGAATTCTGAAGACTGCAATATTTTATAAAAGGTGAAAATCCAGGATTTGGACTTGGAGGAGGGGGAAGGAAGGCATCTTTTTCATTGTTAGCATGATTCGCTGAAGAGCTCTTGAACTTGATCACCGTAACTAAGACTCCCAAGGACGGTAATTGTTGGTGCTAAATCCTTGGCATCAGCTCTGTGACATTGTATATTATTTGCTTATTTAGGATGACTGTTAAGTGCTAGCTGCTTTGAATATGTAGTAATATTGATCTGTAATTCTTAAAATCTAAACGTGTATATTGTTAATGCATATTTATTCAGTAAAGTTTTGTTTTTAAGTTTAAAACTGGCCTGATTAATCAATCTTCCACAATTCCATCCTAGCAACTTCTGATTCCCTGAGATTTATACGTATGGTCTGTCTTACATATCTCTAGATATTTATACACACAGATCTAGACATTTATACACACATTAACTAGGCTCATCAATGTACTAATAACACTCCTCAGAATGTTGATTGATGCAGTCTCATTGGAATCACATACCTATTTTCTTTTGTTTCTATCTTAGATGGAAAACCAATTTGACTAGGAAATTTGTTTGCTTCCTATTTATGCATTACTTGATACAATAAGATTCTTGTCCATGAGTAAGGCTATTATTCTGCATAATAATATAAAGAAGTTATACTTGCAATTGCAAGAATTGAATAGATACGTTATAGTCTGAAGATTCAAGTGAGAACATATGTAGACTGACTTTTTTTTCACTAAATTCTGAGTGTTAGTATTTTGTTTTTAAACTAGGATTTTTAATTTTTGATGGAACAGTTTCTAATGATTGGATTAGTAATTACTAGATTCTTTCCTGAACTTGTGTCATTTTGAAGACTCTTCATTTACCAGACAAATCTAACTCTTTATGAAAATCAGAATAGCACTGTAAATATTTTACTACAGATATCTGCAAGTCAGCTTTTTAAATCCTGGCCACGTAGTTTAAAATATATTTCAGAAATTCACATCAAATATAGAAACTTTCTAAAACGATTTATTTTTCCCTATCCTTTTCTTCTACTTTTCTAAAGAAGTATTTCCCCTTTGTTGAGATCTATGCAAAAGTTTTCATCATAATTACAAATCCACTATAAATGCTTCAGGAACTATCTGCTCACAATTTCTTTTCAGAATTTTCTTTCAGAAGACTACAGCAACCATATTACTGCAACTGAGCTACCACTAAATAACTCATCATGTAATTTACGGTCACAAAGCCAAAGGACAGAGAAGAACACCTCCAAAAATGCGTTCTTCACCACATTCTATTAATGTACCTTCTAATTGTAATGCTTTACCCGAAGGAAGGGTTTACTGAACTAGGACAACTCTAAGGACCATTATTCTACCACATCTTTCCAAAGGCATAAGAGGCCTTACTCCAAAGCTCAGCCTTTTCAGTTAGGCTCTGAGATATTTTGGTTCCCCTTAACATCATAAGATACTTGTCTGAGCTCTAAGCCCTCCTTGTTGGCATAGTCAGCTCTTGTCTCTGACCATAAGTACTCTAAACTTTTGATGATAGGTATGTGTTGTTATTCTGAAGTAATAGGCCTTTTTTCCTCTGGCCTGTTCTTTTGAGAGCCTGCAGCAGTTTCAATCAGAACTTACTGTTTTGAGGGAGTTACTGTTTTCTTAGGTAGTCTAGCAGCTTTTCCACACATTTCTTGTGCCTCTTGACCTGTTACCTTTGGAACAAGTCTTTAGAGAGATGTCGGCATTGACACCACCTTGGCAATCCTAACCACTTTGCAAGCGTATGCCACTGACCATGGAGAGACAGGAATCAAGAAGGACTTAAGTCCAACAGTGTGACAGCCCTCCTGCTGAAATGACTGATCAAAATAGAGTTCTCAGAAGAAAAAGAGAGTTTAGGTCTAGGAAGTCTTTCTTACCACAGATTCTTATCAGGGTGTTGCAATTGTCCAGCGTTCTCCAGCATACTTACCCCTACAAGGACAATTTGCTGTTCTATATAAAACAAGTCCCTTACTAGTAAATCCTTCTATAATTTCTGACATAGTGCAAGAACATAAATATACTCCATCATCCTCCCTCACCTGAAGAATGTCTGAAGAAGTATTTCTCACCATGTACTATATGCCATGTACTATATGCCATGTACTATATGCAAAGGAAGACTGTACATCAGTTCTGGATCTCTGCTAGTCTTTTCTTCAGGCATTCCCTCAAAGTTCTTCCTGAACTATCCCACATGTTGGGAGAAGTTCAACAGTCTTCCCTCTGATACGGACTTCCCATCAATCTTCTTTCTTTCAAGTAAATCTTTTGAACCTGTTGTCTCTTTCTTGCTGCTATACTGGTCTGTGAAAACAATCTTCCTGGTAGCATTAATTTCTGTAAGACACTAAAGATCTCATTGAAGCATTTCTTAAAGAGCAATCCTTGTGATCGTTCACAGTACAAATAGAATCAAGTTAATCTCTTTGTCAAGGTGTAGAGTTTATTTGTACATTTATAACACTTCCTCCTACTCCTCTCCCTCAAAACATGGCAGAGTGCCTATGAAAACAGGGTGAAAACACTCAACTAGCAATTCTTGTACAGAAAAAACCACATTGTAAATATATCTATAGACAATCTAAATAACTGTTATGTCGAGTACCCAGTCTTCTAGACAAATCATCTAGAACAACGTAGTTTAGTCATTCATTCATTCTGTATTTCTAAGAGAGGACGGTATCTTTTATTCTAATTACTTTAATGCAGTAAAATGAAAGCGGAAAGTAAGAAACAGGACCCGCAGCAACTTCAAATCCTTTGCTGTGAATTTCATGGACTGGAGAGATATCTGAAGTAGAGAGGAAGGAAAGGTGCAGAACACACAAGGACAGCAATCTTTAGCAATCTTTGTTTTTGAAGGGTGAGTACATTTCCTTTTGTCTTTGCGTGCTTATTCCTGCATACATTTCATTCTAGCTGTACTCTGTTAACTAGGGAGATCAGCATCATAACGCTGTTATTGTAGAGATCTAGGACAGGACTGCATGTAAGTCAAAGTGAGCATTCACACCTAAGTCATTTCTCTAAGCAAGTCTGTCTTCTGCAGGGTTAACAAAGGTCTGGCCAGGGCACAGTTCATCCCATTCTAGAATTGCTGTCACTAGCAGGTCAGATTAGCAACAACCTTGTATTGTGTCTCTTCATAAGAGGATGTAAGCATGATTATCATAAATACTTATATTGTTAATGCCTTTGTGTAGAGAAATGAGTCACACCTTGTAAATGAGTGCTCTACTAAAAGAACATCTTAGATCCTGCACTACATAATGTTTCATAAAAGTAGATCCATAAACACTACCTGCAGCCTTATATTCACCAAGACAGAGACATTTCTTATAGACATACTAGAAATTGTATGGGACTAATTTAAAATGCCCCAACATTTAAAGTCATTGATATTTCAGATAACTTGAAAGATAAATACTGCATCTCTCTATCTATATTATCTATATTATCTTGTCTTACTGGATTTGATTGAAGTGTCTATGGGTAGAAATGGTATCATTCATTTGCTAAGTAAAGGAGACACATATGTTAAGAAATTTTTTGAATACTGCAAGCAATTGTTCTAAGAGAGAATAGCACAGTTCTTATATCATTTAACAATCAGGTATAATTTTATTCCTACGTTAATTTTGATTTGGTTCTCAAATTACTGATGAAAAATAAGTACAAGAATAATTTGATTCATCTAAGAAAAAAATTAAGTTCATGCTATGTAAGATATTAAAAATGAAGACATGCTGAGGAAGAAGGAATGTATATCTATGTCACACACTAGCTCTTAGTTCCCACTTGCTTTTAAAGTGTCCTTAGTGAGGTCAGCTTTATTTACAGCATATATAAAAGAAGTCAGGGCAGAACTTAGAAAGAATGGAGCTACTATAGGTGTGAGATGACTAATATTGTCTTCTCTCTTTACCACTGAGGCTCCAATGAGCTGTTCAGTTAATGCTGGCATCACAGTTTTTTCTTTCTAGGCACTCTTGTCTTCCCCCAAGATTAATTTCTTCTTGCCTTCACTTTTACATATATCCCATTTTGTACTGATTTCATTTTGGATTAATCAATGTGCCTTCTTCTTGTACAAACTCTTCAGTCATTCCTTGATATGTACATATTTCATAAACTGGAAAACAATACAAAATTTCCATGTTGTGCAACAAAAAAACAAACAAACAAAATATATACATACGTTCCAAGGGATAGGTAGAAGGCAGCACTATGGAATTATGACATACTTCTCCATTCATAAAGGGAATTCCTAATCTTAAGTAAGTTTTCTCGATATTTTCTTTTGGGTAGATCTACAGAAGATTTATCTCCACACATCTGTCTATTCTTCAATGTAAAAGAAGGTGAGTTATTAAAAATGAGAGTTATTTACATATCTGCTAAATCAGAAACAACTCAGACATTACTCTTCGTGCATACTAGAGTTGAGAATTACAGTTCAGGATGCTAATATTTCCCTGCTCAGCTTGTTAAGGGTACATTCAAGGAAACATACAACAGCCTAGTTTTGCAGATGTTCATAATTTTCTTTCCTGCAATTTCCTGAGGAGCTTGATAAATAATCAGAAACTTCATTTCTCACTTGGCTGTTGTTTTGAGCCATTCGAAATCTTTTCTCTGAAGACATGATTATTCCTTCTGACTCTCATTTTTCCATTATTGCCTATGAGACTCTAATAACAGAAAAAATAAATGTGATTTCCATCGATGAATCTTGCATTTATAAAATTTCAAAATATCCTTTAAAATTTCTCGAGAATTGCTCATGGAAAAAATTAAAAGCTAGGAGGAATTTCTGTGTCTGAGCTTTAACACCAGTTTCCTTCAAGTTCGTGATGAAAGTTGTGTATTTTCTTCTTTATTACCCAGTACTGTAAATCAAAAATTTTTCTTTCTGTGGCCGTGTCTGTAATTTGCCACATGATGGCCTCATTTGTTCAGAAAATGGTTACACTGATCTGCTTTGTCTTTTTTTTTTTTTACTCCTTCATGTATATCTTGTTCAATTCAGTATATGCAGTATCCTGTGTGATCCAAAGAGCAATACTCTTGTGAGCTGCTGGTTACTGTCCAAGATACCCACTCTCTTTCCTGCCTAAGGGATCAGCATCATACAGTCACACCTGACAGCATCGCTACCATGTCTTCTAAAGTCAGAGTTCTTCAGACCTAGACCAAGACAGTAGATAACAACTGCTCATCCCAGCTTGTGCTATGTCAAGCAGTCCTACTGGAGGCAACAAATGATGGTAGATAATGTCTATCTTTGCATTTGAATCAAAGACCTTTCATTTATTTCTTCCCTATTTAATCATATTTGTCACAAAACCTGTTAAAGTAGAAGAATCTTCCCATGTATTAAAAATATTTCATAATATTAAAAGAGCAAAGAGGTTTTCATTTATTCTGGGTAATTTGATTCCAGATGTAGTTTGAGTGCTATTTTTCTAAGTGAGTTACTCCTTTACGAGATGTTAAATTCAACACCAGTATCATTCTACATTGCCCCATAAATTGTAACCAGATATAGAAATTTACAAAATAGGATATTAAAATGCTACAACGATGTTAAAGTGAAACTGTTTACCTGTGAGACAACAGGCATCTTACCACCAATATCAGTATTTTATACTAGATGAATTTAGTATTTCCTGTTAAAAGAAAATAAGAGCATTACATAATTTCTCGATTTTGCCATTATGGACAGGAAATTCAATGTTTCATTCAATTTAATATACCACAGTCACAGATGTACAACACACTTTCACATTACCTAAATTAAAACAATACTTTTAAAATAATTTAATTCTCTAGTTGGTTAAACTGGCTGCAATGAGGACACAGAGATGGTTTATCACTTTACACTGAGGAAAAGTCTTTTTCTAGGATGAGATTGCTTCCCAAGAAGAAATATCTGATGAGTATAATCACAGGTATCACAAAAATTGTTCTGAGAATATACTCTTATCCAAGAAAAAAAATTAATATAACTACACAATTTAAAACTTCAGCTCCCAGCTGAGCAGAAATGTACATCAGTTCAGTTAGTAAATACTTTTGTGTTCGAGACAAGAAAACAGAGTTGACATTTCTGAGTAGCCTCATGGAGCACTAACATAGCCTTCTCTGGCTGCTCCTCCACATCCAGGTTTAGGAGTTTTTGTTGTGTTGCTGCTCATGCAGTTGAGCACTGGTCATGGTAGGATTCTTGTGCTATCACTCACAAATATCAGGAGAGCAGCTGCAGTCCACCTGCCCATAACTCCCTACCTGTCTCCTTCTTGTGGACAGAGCAAACCATTTTCAGAATTTTTTGCCTCAAGATTCCTATATTGTGTCCAAAACCAAAGCATCACAGTATTCATGCCACTAAAAGGAACTTCTGTATCA
>NW_020885381.1:0-13030 GCF_003945725.1 Corapipo altera
GGCTCGGACGGGGACGGGCACGGCCGAGGGTCCGGGGCCACCGGGCGGTCGCCGGGATGGGGGGACACGAGGACAATTACTACGGCAAACACGGTAAAAGGGGAGGGGGGATCGGGGGGTGCAGGGGCGGGGGGGCCCTGGGCTTCGGCAGCGCGGCCGGGGGTCGGGGGCACCGGCACCGGGGGTTCGCCGGGGGTCGGGGGCACCTTCGGAGCTTCGCCGGGGGTCGGGGGCACTTTTAGGGGATCCACCGCGGTTTGGGGGCACCTCTGGGGGTTCCCCGCGGGTCGGGGCCCCCTCGGCCCCCGGCTCGGCGCGGAAGGAGTCAAAGGGCCGCGGAGAAAGGCGGAAAAAACGAACCCGAAACGGGCGGAAAAAGGGGCAATAAAAAGCGAGGCAAAGCGAAAGCAAAAGCGGCCGCGCCCCGCACGGAATCGGCCGCGGGTTTGGGGGGGTCGGGGGGGGGGCGGGGGGGGCGGGGGGGGGGGTTTGGGGGGGGGGGGGGGGCCGCAGGGGGGGGGGGGCCGCCCTCCCCGGCGGCCGCAGAACCGGCCCGACGGTCGCGGTCGGAGCCGGCGCCGGGACAAAACCGGCTCCGGCGGTTCTGGGGCGTCACCGCGGCGCCGGCACCGCCGGGATCGGGGTTCGGGGGTCCCTCAGGGTCGATCCGACCCCCCCTTCCTGCAGCAGTGACCCCCCCCACACACACACACCCCTCCGGGCCGCTGTTTGGGGGGGTCTGGGGTGAGGGTTTGGCGATCAGGGCTCGGCCGGGGCTGGAAAGGGGCGCCCCGAGAGGAGCGAACTCCGGCGCTCCCCAAAAAATGTCCCACAGCGAGCGTGTCCCCAGCACGGGGCTGCTGTGACACGCACCTCCCCCAAAACCCAGATGTATCCCTGCCCTGGGGCTGCTCCGAGCCCCCCCAAAGACCCCCCCAAAGCCCCGGCCCCCCCAGCCCCGGGCGGCTCCCACGGTGGCGCCGGCGCTGGCTCAGTTCCCACCCTAAAAATAAAGCGGGAGCAGCGGGACGGGGCCGGAGCGCCGGGGGGGCTGTGGCGGGCTGGGGGGGCCCGGGCTGCTCCGGGGCTCTGCGGGACCCCCGGGTGTCCCCCCCCCCCCGCACCCCAGCCCCTCTCTGCCCCCGCGGCTCTTTGGTGCTTCCCTGGGATTTCGGGTC
Organism: Corapipo altera; assembly: GCF_003945725.1. Classification (NCBI taxonomy): domain Eukaryota; kingdom Metazoa; phylum Chordata; class Aves; order Passeriformes; family Pipridae; genus Corapipo; species Corapipo altera. The sequence continues at coordinate 1,179 of NW_020885381.1, forward strand.
TCTGCGGCGTTTCCACGGGATTTCGGGTCTCCCTTGCCGCGGCTCGGGGGCATTTTTGGACGGAACCACGTGGAAACAGGTTTTCCAAGGGAGGGGTTGTTTCCACGCCCGGGAAGCGGCTCCGCGGCAGGGAATCGGCGTCTGGAGATTGTTTTGCTCCCGGTTCTCCTTATCCTGCGTGCCCCGGGGTGAGATGAGGAGGAGGAGGAGCCCCTTCCATCCCATCCCATCCCGTCCCTCTCCCTGCCCGCAGGAACGCCGCAGAAATACGACCCCACTTTCAAAGGTCCCATCTATGACAGGTAAGTGGAGCCCCCCCGGGGTCCCCAAACCCGGGATCCCCAAACCCGGGGTCCCCAAACCTTCCTCTCCCCGCTGGCAGGGGCTGCACCGACATCGTCTGCTGTGTCCTGCTGGTCGTGGCCATCGTGGGCTACGTGGTGGTCGGGGTCGTGGGTACGTGCCGGGGGTCAAGGGGGGTTTGGCCCCTGGGCTGGGGTCTGGGGGCTCGGGGGGGGTTGGACCCTGTGCTGAGGGTCAGGTCTGGGGGTTTGGGGGGGTTGGGTTGGACCCTGTGCTGAGGGTCAGGTTTGGGGGTTCAGGGGGGTTGGACCCTGTGCTCAGGGTTGGGTCTGGAGGTTTGGGGGGGTTGGGTTGGACCCTGTGGTGAGGGTCGGGTTTGGGGGTTCAGGGGGGTTGGACCCTGTGCTGGGGTCTGGGGGTTCAGGGGGGGTTGGACCCTGTGCTGAGGGTCGGGTCTGGGGGTTTGGGGGGGGTTGGGTTGGACCCTGTGCTGAGGGTCGGGTCTGGGGGCTCAGGGGGGGTTTGGTTGGACCCTATGGGCTCCGGGCGTTGCCCCCCATGCCGAGGGTCCCACCCCTCTGGAAGGGCTGTGGGGGCTGCAGTGACCCCGCTGGCTCCAACCCCATCCTGTGCCCCCCAGCCTGGACCCACGGGGACCCCCGGAAGGTGATCCACCCCACCGACAGCCGCGGGCAGTTCTGTGGGCAGCAGGGGACCCCCAACGAGTGAGTGCCCGTCCCGTCACCCCAGAGACCCCCCGGGGCACCGCGAGGGTCCCCCCAAACCGGGCGGTTTCGGTTCCTTTCGCAGGAAGAAGCCTTTCCTTTTCTACTTCGACATCGTCAAGTGCGCCAGCCCGCTGGTGCTGCTCGAGTTCCAGTGCCCCACCACGCAGGTACGGCCCGGACCCTCCACCCACCCCGAGGGGTCCCCACGGGGCACTGGGAGAGGGGGGGGTCCCATGCCATCACCTCCAACCCCCCCCGTGTCCTGCCCACCCCCAGATCTGCGTCAGCAAATGCCCCGACCGGTACCTGACGTACCTGACGGCCCACGGCGTGCCCGGAGAGCTGGGATACTACCGGAACTTCTGCGTCCCCACCTTCGACCCGCGCAAGGTGGGTGGCAGTGCCGGCGATCCGGTGGTGGTGCCGGCGATCCGGTGGCAGTGCCGGTGCTCCGGTGGTGGTGCCGGCGATCCGGTGGCGGTGCTGGTGATCCGGTGGTGGTGCTGGCATTCCAGTGGTGGTGCTGGCATTCCGGTGGCGGTGCCGGTGTTCTGGCGCTGTGGGGGCGATTCCTGCCCGGAGCGCTGACGGCCGTCGGTGTCCTTTTCCCCCCCAGGGTCCCATCGAGGTGCTGAAGGACAGGGAGTGCCCGGCCATGCTCATCCCCAGCACCCCATGTACGTCTGGAATTAGCGAGGAGCTCATTAACGAGCTCGTTAATGATTCGCTCGCTCTGTCCCTGCTTCCATCGGGAGGGTTTGGGGGTCGGAGGTTCCTGTTTTGGGGTCCTGTGGGGGCTTTGGGCTGGTTGTCCCGGCTGAGCCGCCCCCTCCTCTCTGTCTCCAGTGGCACGGAGATGCTTCCCAGCCATCCAGGCTAAGAAGGGCGTCATCATGGTGGGCAACGAGACCACCTACGACGACGGCCGCGGGCACCGCAGGAACGTCACCGAGCTGCTGGAAGGGGCCAAGTGAGTCCGGGAGCCGCTTAACGAGCGGCTCCGTTCGTTAGTGCTGCTTCGCCCGGCGAGGAACGAGCGGTTTCACCTGAGCCGGGGTCTGACGGAGATCCCGCACCAAAACCCGTGTCCGTCCGTCCCCCGGGCTCCTCGGAGCTCCCGCTCCATCGGCGTTTCCCGTTGCCTTGCAGGAAAGCCAACGTGGTGCTGGAGACCCGGCAGTTGGCCATGAAGATCTTCGAGGATTACACGGTGTCCTGGTACTGGATCATCATGTGAGCACGGCCCTCCCTCCCCGCGGGCAGAGCCGGGTGCCGGGCCGGCACAAACGGGGCAAAACTCAGGGATTTCATGATTTCCCCCTGTGGTTTCTGTCGGGCAAAGCGTGAGGTGCCGGAGGAGCAGCTTCGCTCTGCTCCTCCTCACGCTCCGCCTCCGCCGCGGGTCCCGCGTTTTGGGTGCCCCGTGGGTGGCACAAGGGGGGCTGTGACACACCAGCACCTTCCTCCCGCAGAGGCCTCGTCATCGCCATGGTGGCCAGCCTCATCTTCATCGTCCTGCTGCGCTTCCTGGCCGGGATCATGGTCTGGGTCATGATCGTGATGGTGATCCTGGTGTTGGGATACGGTGAGCGGGGGGGACGGAAGCGCCTCCCTGGCTTTTCCCTACTTTCCTCTCCCTATTTTAAGCGGGATTTGCCTCATGGAAGTTCACACTCCGTGTCCTTCCAGGTGCCTCCCCCCCGAACGTCGGCGCTGGTGGGGTTGAGCGGAGCCCGCCGGCGTCCGGCTCCGCTTTTCCCTGAAAACAGGACAATCTCCTGCTTTTCCCCGCAGGAATCTTCCACTGTTACATGGAATACGCGAAGCTGAAAGGGGAGGCGGGTTCGGACGTGTCCCTGGTGGACCTGGGCTTTCAGACCGACCTGCGCGTCTACCTCCACCTGCGGCAGACGTGGCTGGCCTTCCGTGAGTGCCGGGGTGTGGGGGAGCACGGGGGGTTTTGGGGGGGTCTCCTTGCGAAGGAAGGGCTTTGCCCAGTGCCGGATGTCCCCTGGGGGGGCAGCCAGGAGGGATTTTTCCCCAGGAAGGCAAGGTGTTCTCACGCTGCCCCCATTCCTGGGGATCCCCTTGTCCCCTGGCAGTGATCATCCTGTGCGTGGTGGAGCTGGTGATCGTCCTGCTGCTCATCTTCCTGCGCAAGAGGATCCTCATCGCCATCGCCCTCATCAAGGAGGCCAGCAGGTCCGGCCGCCCCCGTCCCATGGCCACTGCCCCCTGTCCCGTCCTGGTGTCTGGGGAGGCTCCCGGTGCCACGGGCTTTAACGGCGGCGTGGCCGTTCTCTCGCAGGGCCGTCGGTCACGTCATGTCCTCGCTGCTGTTCCCCCTGTGCACCTTCTTCCTGCTGTGCCTCTGCATCGCCTACTGGGCCAGCACCGCCGTGTATCCTTTGCTCCTCCCCTGCCCTGTGTCCCTGTTCCCCGGCAAAGACGCTGCCCGTGAGTCAAAGGGCTCCCCCGGGCACGGAACGGGATCTGCTGGCGCGGCGGCCGCCGTAAATCTCTGAAGTTTAGCCCCAAACCAGCCCTGGGTGCAGGAGTGGCGGGGGGAGGTTGGTGGGAGCGGAGCAGAGGCTGGGTTGGGGTTGGGGTTGGGGCTGGAAAACGGGGGCTCTCCTTAACAGCCACTCCACAGCTTCCTGTCCACCTCCAACGAGGCCGTGTACAAGGTGTTCAACGAGTCCGCCTGCCCCTTCTCCGGGCAGACCTGCAGGCCAGAGGTGAGGACACGGGGAAACCTGGCGGAGACGAGACCCCTCATTGAGTGAGAAACATCCCGGTGTCTCTCGGAGCCCCCGCGCTCCTCCCCGGCGCAATTCCAGCTCTCCAAGCCCGGCTGTGTCGGGTTGTTCTCCCCGAGCCACCGCGTGCCCGGAGCCGGTCTGAGCCGTCCCTCCTGGGAAGCTGAGCGGGATAACGACGTCTCTGAACGCTGGGGCTGCTCGGGGGGAAGGGGACACATCCCCGGCTGCCACCCCCACCTCTGCTTTCCCCGCAGACCTTCAACACCAGCAACGTCACCAAGCTGTGCCCCGACGCCCAGTGCCTGTTCGCCTTCTACGGCGGCGAGACGGCCTACCACAAGTACCTCATCGTGCTGCAGTTCTTCAACGTCTTCATGTTCTTCTGGCTCGCCAACTTCGTCATCGCCCTGGGCCAGGTGACGCTGGCGGGCGCCTTCGCCTCCTACTACTGGGCCTTCAAGAAACCCGACGACATGCCGGCCTTCCCGCTCTTCTCCGCCTTCGGCCGCGCGCTCCGGTACGTCCCCGCGCGCGGGGGAGACCCCGGGTGGTTCCTGGAGGTTGTCCCCCTTCCTAACGGGTCCGGGCGGTCCCGCCCCAGGTACCACACGGGCTCGCTGGCCTTCGGCGCGCTGGTCCTCGCCATCGTCCAGGTCATCAGGGTCACGCTGGAGTACCTGGACCACCGGCTCAAAGGTACCGGGGCTGCGATGGCCATGAGGGGACGGGCGAGGTCGGCCGCTCCCCGTGGCCCTCGGGGCCGGAGCTCGGGTCCAGGGGAATCGCTCCAGGGTTTCGGGGGAGGATCAGGGTTTTCCTCTTAGAGCTCCGTAGTCGCCTCTTTGTCCAAGAAAGGAAGAAATCCTTCCCTGGCAGGGTGGGGAGGCCCTGGCACGGGTTGCCCAGAGAAGCTGTGGCTGCCCCTGGATCCCTGGAAGCGTCCAAGGCCAGGCTGGAGGGGGCTTGGAGCAACCTGGGCTGGTGGAAGGTGTCCCTGCCCGGGACAGGACGAGCTCCCGGGTGCCTTCCAACCCAAACCATTCCATAATTCGGGATTCTGGGAAGAGTTTCCCGGGGCAGGAGCCAAGGGACGTGCCGTGGCTCCGGGCTCAGCCGGCCCGCCCCGGGGGCCTGTGTGGGTGCCAGGGAAGTCTGTGCCGCGTTCATCGGGAAACGTAAACAGCGAGTGGGAGCGTGGGAAGAGCAGACGGGGCTCATCCCACTGTCTGCAGCCACGGGGAGGCTGAAAACAGGGCACGGGGGGGAGGCCGTGGTGGGGCGGTGGGACAAGGTCTCCACCAGGGACCTTGGAGTCGCTGCTGGTGCTGATTTTGGTGCCCTCCAGCTGCAGAAAACAAGTTTGCCAAGTTCCTCCTGAGCTGCCTCAAGTGCTGCTTCTGGTGCCTGGAAAAATTCATCAAATTCCTCAACAGGAACGCCTACATCATGGTGAGAGTCACCCCAAACTGACGCCCTCGGGGGGCCGGGGCTGCCGTGGGGGCGTCTCGGCGCTCCCGGGGGTTTCCCTGGGCGGCTGTTGGGAATTGTGTCTGCCAACGTCACGGGAGCTCTGCAGCTGCTTGGCTGGCAAACCTTCATCTCAGCCACCTCACCTTGGCTTTGGGAAGGACCCTCTGTGGGTGGGCGGGCTCAGCTCTGGGTCTCCGCGATGCCCGACCCGTCAGTGGGTGAGGAAGCACTTCCAGGGTGGGATTTACCAGAGACCTGCCCCGAGATGGGACTCGTTGCACCCTCCCTCGGTGGTGACCTGGGTGCAGCTCTCTCTGCTCTGCCCCGTTTGTCCGCTCTAGATCGCGATCTACGGCACCAACTTCTGCACCTCGGCCCGCAATGCCTTCTTCCTGCTGATGAGGAACATCATCAGGTGAGATCCCGGTGTCCAGGAGGGCTCTGCTCCGTTACTTCCGAGTCCTTCCTGCTGCCAGAGGTCACCCCCGGCCTGGCTCCCCGTCCTCGGGGACCTCCCTCCCTCCCGCGCTTCCATCTGGGGTGGGGAGCGGATGTGGAGTCTCATCTCTCCCTCTCGTTTCCAGGGTGGCCGTGTTAGATAAAGTCACGGATTTCCTCTTCTTCCTCGGGAAGCTCCTCATAGTGGGAAGCGTCGGTAAGCGCCGGGCACTGGCAGCTCCTCCTCGGGACGCCCGGCTGCCGTAGCCGGTTGTGCCGTCCCAAAACCTCCTCTGAGGTCACCCCTCCCGTGTCCTGTGTCCTGTCTTCCCCACCCCACCCCTTCTGCCGCCGCCACCCCAGCGCTGTGCCCATCCTGCGCTTGCTTTCCCAGGAATCCTCGCCTTCTTCTTCTTCACCCAGCGGATAAAGCTGGTCCAGGACACGGCGCCGCCGCTGAATTACTACTGGGTCCCCATTCTGGTGAGCCGCCGTCTGGGGCCGGGGTGACCCCCGAGGCAAAGGGCAGCGGTGCCCCAGGCGAGCCCCCCGCCCGCCCCCGGCGCCTCAAGGGCCGTCTTTGTTGGGTGTTTTTCCAACGAGCCCTTTGTTGGCCGCCGTTGGCCGCGCGCCCTCCCCGCGTTGGCCCCCGGCCGCCGTCGTGCCTGAGGCCTTTTGTCCCCCCTCGGGCTGCTCTGAACAGTCCTGCCCTGTTCCCTTCTCCCCCTTCCCCTGGGGAATTTGGGATTCAGCGGTTTCCTCCTCCTCCTCCTCCTCCTCCTCCTCCCCCCGGCCGGGGCGCTCCGGGCTCTCCGTGGCGTGACCGCGCGGCGTCTCTCGCAGACGGTGATCGTGGGCTCCTACCTCATCGCCCACGGGTTCTTCAGCGTGTACGGCATGTGCGTGGACACCCTCTTCCTCTGCTTCGGTGAGTACCCACCCCGGGGGGGGGGGGCAAAACCTCTCCCTCCCTCCAGGCTTGAGTTGGCCAGATTTGGGGGTTGGCTCCGAAATCCCCCTGGGGTTCTTTCCCTCCGTGTGGTTTTCTCCCCCTTTTTTCCTCTCCGGACTCCTCACCTGCGTTCTCACCTGCTTCCCCCCGCCTGCTGCAGCTCCTGCCTCCCTCCTGCTCCTTCTCTTTCGGTGCTTTTCGGTGGGATTAACCGCAGCTAACTTCAATTTCCCTTTTCTCCCCTCTTTTTCCTCCTTTTCTGCCTCTCCCGTGTCTCCCGTTCACACGTTCTCCATCCTTCATCCTCCATCCTCCATCTCCGCCCTGTCTCTCTCTCTCCCCGGCTCTTCTGCTGCTTTTTTCACTCTCCCCCCGTCACGGCCGCTCCTTCCCGGGGTTGGAAAAGGTGAAGACCTGGAGAGGAACGATGGATCTCCCGAGAGGCCTTACTACATGTCCCCCGAGCTCAGCGAGATCCTGCTGAAGGGGCACCTCGAGCCTTCCAAAAGCGCCGATAGCCAAGGCTAGGGATAGCCAAGGCCGGGGGCCAGCGCCGGGCGCCGCGGGACCCTCCCGGCCACCCCCGACCTGAGCAGCTTTTTGGTGCCCTGGGAGCCCTTCCAGGGTAGGGGGGTGCCGACCCTCAGTGCCCAGCCCGCCTTCCTGCCCAGTAACTCGCGTTCCCGCATCCAGAGAACCCGCCCGGCACCACTGGGAGTTGGGGCCGGGACCAGCCGGGTCCCCACAGCCCAGAGATGTTTGTTCCTGACCACCCAGTGTGGGTGGGAGGGCCGGGAGCACCAGCGGGAGGGATCTGCTGCGGCGGGACGGGGGTTTGTGGGACGGGCCGAGTGGGTTCCACCGCCCCGACCCGGTCTCTGGGCGCTCCCCTCTCCAAGAGCAGCAAAACTTCCCTGGCCCCTCCCCTGGCCCCTTTCCCGGCCCCTTCCCCGGCCCCCTTTCCTGGCCCCCTCTCTGTGCAAACCGCAGAACTCGGAAGGTTTCTGGGTGAGGCTGCAGAGCTTTGGTTTCTCACCTGCTGCTTCGGCACGAGGAGCCGCTGCCGGAGCCCCCGGGGGTTCAGAGGGTCCCTCGTGGAGCTTTGGGTGCTGCGGGGGCTGGTCCTGGGAGCTGCTTTTCCCCTGGGAGGGGCCGAGCGGGTTGGTTTGGCCTCGGCCTGGTCCGGGCTCCCGCGGGCAGAGGCGCTGGAAGCCGTCACGAGTGGGGGGCTGTCGCGACGGGGGGGCTGTCACGACTTCCACGCTCTCCCAGGGCGCGGCTGGAGATGATTCCAGAGGCCGTCCAGGCCCGGGGCGGGCTGTAGGAAGGAAGAAGGAGCCTGTGGGGAAGGGAGGCGAGTCCCCACACAGGCTGTGCGGTCTGTGAGGGCGAGGCAGTGCCGGGGGAGCAGAGCGAGTGTCCCCAGTGGGATGGGGGGGGATCACAGGGGTGTGACCTCGGAGGGGAGAGAGATCAACCCCCAAAGTGCTGGGAGGGGGGAGGTCACAGCCCCCCCAAAAAACACAGCCGAGTTTTCCCCTCTGGACAGCCCAGAGCTGATCAGGATTTATAAAAGCAGCTGCTCCGGCTCGGGCAGAGCCCCCCTCCCAAACCCTGGGCAGCCAGAGCTGACCCCGAGCTGTGCCCTCCCAGGACGAGGCCACGGCCTTAACGCTCCTGCTTCCATCCCAAAGGGACCCAAATCCCTCCCAAACCTCCCCCCCAGGTGCCCTCGCTCTGCTCCGGGGCCCTCTGGGTTTGTTTGGGGTGTTGTTTTCCCGGGATTTTCCGACCCCTTGGTGCAGTGGCACATTGGGAATGCTCCTTATTGGGAACACTGAGGGTGAATCCCAAGGGGAATCGCTTTGCATTGGTGTCCAGAGCCCCTGGGAAGAGCTGAGGGGACCTCCCTTCCCTCCAGGGGACCTCTTTTTCCCCCGGTTCTGTTCGACTTTCCCTCCCCGGAGTAACCAAACACCCGAATTTCCGCTTTCTCCCAAATCCCCGCGGGCTTTTCCCGGCGCTCCTGGGAAAAGGGAGGGGGGGGAGCTTCGCGTGTTTGGGCACGTTGGTTGTGACAGAGGCAGAGAAGGGGGAAGCCCTCGGTGAGGGCAGAGACTTTGTTTGGTCCGGGGTGGTGGTGAGGAGGATCCCTGGTGGTCAGAGGATCCCAGCCGTGCCGGGAGCCCCCGCTGAGCCAGGCCCAGCTGAGCCAGGCCTGTGTCCTCCCCGCCTGCGGGGCCGGGGGGGGGCTTTCTCTTGGCAGTGGAAGACCTGGAGCGGAACGACGGCTCGGCGGAGAAGCCCTACTTCATGTCCCCCGACCTGAGGAAGCTGCTCAAGAAGACCAACGCGGGGCAGGCGGACGCGTAGCCCCGTCCCGGCCTCCCCCGCCGCCCGTCCCGCCTGAAATTTGCCTTCCTGGACCTCGGACCGCTGGTTCCTCCCGCGAGGGGGGCTCGGGGAAACAGGGATTGTTGAGGATCCGGCCCCGGAGCGTCACGTTGTCATCGGTGCCGCCGGCCGGCCCGGGGCTCTGGCAGGGGCAAAGTCCCTCCTCCCGTGGTGCTGGTGACTCCAAAACGAGCTCCGTTGGGTTTGGTCCCGTTCCTTTATCCCGGTAAACGGGTGGTGTGGCCTCTGGCCCGGCTGTGCTCCGCGTTCCCTCGGCGCTCCGGCGGATCCGGGCGCGGAGGTGACAGGAGGACAAGCCGGGGGGGGTCCGGGCACCTCCTCAAGGGGGTTTTTCGGTCGTGGCCCCCCCCAAAATGTTGAGCTGCGGTTGGTGATTCCATCCGGAGAGCGGGAACGGGCTGGAATGGCCTCCCTGCTCCTGCCGCCCTCCGGGGACGCACCAGGGCCCTGTTTGGGGCCCCAACTAATTAATTCTTTTAGGAATAAGCTAATTAGTGCTTCTCTAGCTGCCTGTCGGGGGTGGGGGTGGAGGGGAGCGAGGGGTCCCCGGGCAGAATTGGGGGGTTGAGGCTCTGGCCTCAAGTTCCTGCAGCTTCCGCCGATTCCTCCCCAAAATCCATGTCCCGGTATCCAAAACCCGGCAGTTTGGGGCAAACCCTTCCCCAGAGGCTTTGCTTTTCGGGAGGGGCAGTGGTGGGTGGATCTGGGCGGGTTTTGGGTTCGTTTCGGGTGGTTTTAGCAAACCCGCCGGGCAGCCAGCGCCTCGCTCCTGCCCGAGGGAAGGTCCAGAGCTTTGGCACGTGGGGGAGAAAAAAAGGGACTTTTGGGGGCTGAGAGGGGGCTAATTAACTCTAAAATACAACTAATTAACCCCAAATCATGACAGAATTAACCCCCCTCGGAGCCCCTGGAGCTTTTTATCCCGATTCCCTCGTGATCTTTGGGGTTTGTGTCAGACGGGAATGTTTCTAGGGAATTATTCAGTGCTTTGGGGGCTTTTTTGTATATTTTGCTTTTCCGAGGTGTTCTCGGTTCTGTCGTTGATATTTTGAGCTTTTCCCGGGAATTCTGGGGACAAGTTTTGGGCTCTGCTGCTGCCAGGCTGGGATCAAACATTGTAATTTGCTTAAATTCCCCTTTTTTTTCCCCCTCCTGTGTCACTGCAGGTGATCTGTGCCCTGGGGTAGGGCTGGACAGGGAAGGGGAAGGGAAAGGTGAGGCCAGGAAAATGAAGGAAGAGGTAAAAATAAGAAGGTGAAGGAAAAGTAAAAAAAAATGAAGGGAAAGGTTAAAAACAAAAGGGGAAAAGTAACGGCGAAGCTCTGCAGGAAAAAGGTAAAATAAGGCTCTGTTTGGGGTAAGGGGGAATAATTCAGGGAATAACGACCGGGCTGGGTAACACTTCCAGCTTTTCCAGCACCTCCAGCCAGTGTTTCCTGCTGCTGGTCCTGAATTAACTCACTTTCTCCCCTCCCTGTGCAGGTTTTGGGGGGTTTGGGTTCAGTTTCCGCTTGGAATGTCCCTGTTGGGGGTGAATTCCCTCTCACCCCTCCACTTCCAGCTGTTTTCTTCCCAAATCCAGACCCTTTGGGGGTGGAAACGCTGCTGGAAGCAGCCGAGGAGCATCAGGAATTGTCTTTACTCAGAAAGTCGAAATACAGCAGGAACTGGGAGGGCTGGAAGTGGTGGAGGAGAGAAGGAATTTGGGAGAAACCGTGTTCTTGGGGACGCCGCCGGGCTGGCTCGGCTGCCTCCCGGCAAAGGCGGGACCTGACGAGCAGAATTAAGGATTTTTAATTCCCAAGAAGCCCGGAGTGGTTTTGTTTTTGTTTTTTTTTTTAAAGCTGAAAACTGCACGTGCCAGGAACTCCGGACGAGGGAAATATTCCTGTCAGTCGGGTTTTTTTCGGGAGAGCTGAGAGCGAGGGCAGCTGTCCGGGGGGATTTTGGTGTCCGGAGAACCTTCACACTCCACGGCCTGGGCTCTTTCTTCCCAGAGCTTGCACTCGAGGCATTAAACAACCCGGTTTTTTTAGGAATAACAGTGCTTTTTGCTGCCTGGAAATGCAACTCCTGTCCCTACAACTCATTCCCCGGATCGGGGGCCAGGCGAGGGGGGGAAAGAAAAAAACCCCTCAAAAATGCTAAAACCCGCAGGGCTGGTGTTCTACACCAAAATACTCATTTTTTAAGCGTGTTTCTGAGGCATTAACGACGCTGGTGCTCCGGGGGGGGTCCGTCGGTGTCGCGACCAACAATAAAAAAGTGCCTGTTTGGAGTTCGCCTGGTCGTGTCCTTCCCTCCCACCTCAGGGCTCTGTGACCCATCCCAAAGGTTTTCACCCCAAAACAGCTGCAGGGAGCACACTTACTTCAGTTTTAAATTCAAAAAAAAAAAGCAAAACACGTTTTTGAGGTCAAACCCCCCCGAGAAAAGGGTTTTTGAGGTCAAACTCTCTTCAAAAAGAGGTGGTTTTGAGGTCAAACCCCTCCGAAAAAAAGGTGTTTTTGAGGTCAATTCTCCCTGATAAAGCAGTCTTTGGAATCGTTTCCCTTGGTTCCTTGTCAGAGGAGAATCTTACCGCTGAGCTCCTCTGCTCAGGTCCCCCCGGGACTTCCCTCAGGTGTGTCCCCTCAGGTGTGTCCCTTCAGAGGGGTCCCTCTCCGGGGGTTCCCTCAGGTGTGTCCCGTCAGGGGGGTCCCCTCAGGTGTGTCCCCTCAGGAGGGTCCCCTCAGGGGGGTCCCCTCAGGTGTGTCCTCTCCAGGGGTTCCCTCAGGTGTGTCC
>NW_020885381.1:13430-16994 GCF_003945725.1 Corapipo altera
CCCTCCTCACCCCCTGCATCCTTCCTGCATCCTCCCTGCGCCCCCTCCTCACCCACTCCATCCCCCCTGTGCTCCCTCCTCACCCCCTGTCCCCCTCCTCACCCCCCAGGCTCCTTCGGGGCCCCGCACACGGGTGGGGTTGGGGATGGGGGTCCCTGGGGGGGTTTTGAGTGGGGCTGCTCCTTTCCTGACCCCTTCAGCCACCCCTGGGGTGAGAGGGGTGTGTGGGGGGGGATCATGGAGGGGATGGGATCATCCCCCCGCAGCCCACCCCATCACAGGCTGGAAATTGGGGTCGGATCATCCCCTTTGGAGGGACTTTGAGGGCCCTCTCCCCCCTCAGGACCGGGATCCCGCTCTCCTCCCCATGGTTCTTCCCAGCCTCTCCCTCTGCTCCCTCACAATTCCCGCTGTTCCAGCCTGTTATCCATGGCTGCTCTGTTTGGGGATGGTTCAGGAACAGAACAATCCCTTCCCCATGGCCTCGTCCCTCCCCTTCACTCCGGGATTCCCACTGGAATCCGGGCCCCTGGATTGTCCCCTGCAAGGATTCTGTCCCGGGCAGGTGCCAAAACATGGATAAAAGTGACCAATTCTTCCCTGAAACCCAAACACAGCTTCGCCTGTGCCGGACTTTTCCCATATTTAGGGCAGAAATTCCAGCCTTTTCTCTCCTCCATCCTCCCAAACCCACGTTTGGGAGGGTCGGGTCACTCAGGAGGCTCCATCCAAGCTCCATCCAAGCGGGAACTTTGGTGGATTCCAGCTGGAGGTGGGAGCAAAGGAGGGGGAGAGCGAGGCAGGCGGAACTCCAGGCAGGTGGAATTCCAGGGTTTCTCCTGCTGGATCTCTCCAAGGCAGGATGGGGATCCTGGTTTAACTGATCCCGGGGTTCTTTTCCCCAAAGAGATGCGAAGGAAGGGGGATAACGGGATAACACCCATCCCAGGGCCCCTGGGAGACTCCCGGGCTGTTGGGGTGTTTGTGACCGGAGGAACAGCCGGAGGAACAGCCGGCTGGAATTCCAGCCCTTTCCCTACGGGGCCTGGAGGGGGTTTTAAGGACAGTAACGTGGGGCCTTTGGGGCCAGCCCGGAGCGGGAGGCGCTGGAAACGCCGGGAGATGCCGTGTGGATCCTCGGGAACAGTTCTCCCTGCTCGGCTGGTGCCAGGCTGGGGTTAATTACAGGTTAATTACGGTTGAATCCCAACTGATCCCGCTGTTGAATCGTCCTGTGGATGAACTGGCAGGATTGGGATCTGGGGGGGGGTTTCCTTGCGTGGAATCCGTGTGGTGGCTCCAGGGAATGAGTTTTCCCGGGTTTTTTTTCCTATTGCTGGTTTTGAGCCCCAGCTTTGGGCGGCCCATCTCTCCATCTGGGGAGGTTCCAGTGGGAAAAGGCCAAGGAGTCTGGTTTGGGGGCGAGGGAAGCTCCCGGAAAAGGGAAGGGGGTTTGGTTGGGAGCACTGGGATAACGCAGGCGGGATCCACCCTCTCCAGGTGGGATTTGGAGTCACCAGGTGGATTTGTTGGGGTTTGGTGGTAGAAGGAAGTGGAGCAACTGGTGGAGGCGGAGGAGGATGATCTTCATCATCCTCAGGTGCCGAGGGCCGGCGTTTCCCAGGGCTTTTCCACGGCACTTCCCAATCCTTGGAGTTACCGGGAGCCGGCGGGTGTTGCAGGGGCAGGTGAGGGGAAATCAGGACTTTAATTAACTGTACTGGGTCCAATTAACAGCCCTGGATGGGGCAGGTGCTGATCCTCAGCCTGGCCACGTGGGAACGATGCCGGAGCTGATCCCGGCGGGCACGAGGCGGAGCCCGGGGCAATCCGAGGATCCAGACGTTCCTCTGCTCCCAGGAACAAAGCACTGGAATTGGAACAAAAGGCTCTGCTGCCCCGGCTGGGGGTGGTTCCCTCCGAAAGCGGCTCCTCGGGCAGGAATTTGGTGTCGTTTGGGCTGAATCTGTTGAATTTTAAGAGTTGTTAGCGCTGACTTCCCACCCGGATTTGGTGCTCCGAGTTTATCCTGGAGCTTGCTCCGGGTGAACTCAGGGGAGAGACTCGGTGCAGCCTCTGGAGTTGGGTTGTTTCTTAATTAACAACCAACGAGGCGACTTTTGGGGCTGTGAAATGGATTTGGGGTAAAACCAGGGATCTGGCAGAGGGATCCATGCTGGGATCTGCCCCTGGATCTGGCAGAGGGATCTGTGCTGGGATCCATGCTGGGATCTGCCTGTGGATGAGGCAGAGGGATCCATGCTGGGATCTGGCAGAGGGATCCATGCTGGGATCTGCCCCTGGATGTGGCAGAGGGATCCATGCTGGGATCTGTGCTGGGATCTGCCCGTGGATCTGGTAGAGGGATCCGTGCTGGGATCCGTGCTGGGATCTGCCCGTGGATCTGGCAGAGGGATCCATGCTGGGATCTGCCTCTGGATCTGGCAGAGGGATCCATGCTGGGATCTGCCCCTGGATCTGGCAGAGGGATCTGTGCTGGGATCTGGCAGAGGGATCCGTGCTGGGATCTGCCCCTGGATCTGGCAGAGGGATCCATGCTGGGATCTGCCCGTGGATCTGGCAGAGGGATCCGTGCTGGGATCCCTGTGTGAGGAGCGGGAGGAGAGGCACAGCCGACTCTCCCCTCGTTTGGTTCATTAATTAATTAGCCATCCTGGGGCAGCAGGGGGTTCTGTCTGGTTTGGAGACAGGAGCAGGAGCTTTAGGAAAAATCCCGTTTTGTTGGAAAACCTCTTGGGAATAAGAAGGAATAAGGGATTGGACCCTCGGAGCGGTGCCTGTGCCCCGCAGGGTGCCGAACCCTCTGGAAGGATTCCAGGGGGCACCCTGCGGCTCTTAGGGATACAAATCCTTGGGAGCAGAGACCCGGGCTTTGGGCTGGGAGTCGGCATCCCCGGGATGGCTGTTCCCCCTCCCCAGCCCGGCTCACCCGCTCCCCGTCCCTTCCAGCTCCCGGAACGCCGCGGTGCCGCCACGGGCTCCCCGCTGGAAGAGTCCACATAAACGCCTCTGGAACGCTCGGACGGACGTCGGGAAGCAAAAATGGTAAGAGACGGGGGGGATTCCCGCCCGTGGGACGGCCGCTTGTGTCCCAGGGCGCCCCTGAGTTGTCCCGGATTCATCCCTCGGCAGCGCCCGATGCGGATCTTCGTCAACGACGACCGGCACGTGATGGCCAAGCACTCGGCCGTGTACCCCACGCAGGAGGAGCTGGAGGCCGTGCAGAACATGGTCTCCCACACGGAGCGAGCGCTCAAAGCCGTCTCCGACTGGATCGACGAGCAGGAGAAGGTCAGCGGGGAGCAGCCGGAGTCGGAGTCCATGGAGACGGCGGCCGAGGAGGAGAACAAGGAAGGAGGGTGAGGAGCATCCCTAAAAATCAGGGGGGGGGGAAAGTTGTGGGACTGGGGGGAATTAACTGACGATTGTTGGGGGCGGGTGTGGTGAATCCATCCTGGGTGAATCCCCATGGATCCGTCCCTTAGGTCGGGTGGGGCATTCCATGGGGTTTGACCGTGTGGTGAATCCATCCTGGGTGAATCC
>NW_020885382.1:0-16900 GCF_003945725.1 Corapipo altera
GTGGTGATTCTATGTGGCCCAGACTCCCGGTCACCTGTTAGGGGGGGATCTATGGAGCCCAGACCCATGGGTCCCTTGTGCATGGAGGGGATCTGTGGGGCTAGGATGCCTGGGTCCTTTGTGTAGAGGGTGTCTATGGGGCCTGGATGCCTGGGTCCCTGGCCAATGTCCTGTCACCCATGAGGTGGTGACAGCTCAACCCTGCCAGGTCTATATCTGGACACGGCAGGGAGGGGGGGCAGATTGTTATCTCATCCCTCCCTGTGAGGCGCCGTTGGGCCGGCAGGGGTCTGGGGGGGGATCTGGCAACAGTCCCTGAACACAATGTCCACTTTGTTATCGAGGAGGTGACAAGAGTCCCCGCGAGGTGACACATTCCTGCGGGTGGGAAGGTCCCCACCTCCCCATTGTGCCCCACAGATCCCCTTCCCTGCCCCACAGATCCTTTCCTCTGCCCTATAGATCTCCTATAGAGCCCCACAGGAACCCCACAGAGCTGCAGAGAGTCTCCACAGAGCCCCACAGAGTCCCTATAGAGACCCACAGTCTCCACATAAAGCCCCATAGAGACACGCCTCCTCCTCCTTGGCCCGAATTTGGCGGGGGAGGGGAGCTGCCTGGACGCCAAGGTCCCCTGGGGTCCATCACACGGCGCCACCAGGACTGGAGGAGGGATGGGGCGACAGATGGACAGGGAAGGCAGGGCAGGGGGGAGGAGAGGGGGAGGGCAGTGGGACAGAGGATTTGAGAAGAGGAGGAAGAGGCAGGGGAAAGAGGGACAGTGGGACCTGGTGGGACATTGAGAACCTGGAGGGACTAGGAGACCATAGAGGAGGTGGAGGGACTGTGGGAGATAGACAGGGCTGGTGGGCCAGGAGGTTGTGGGATGATGGATGGAAAGGACAGAGGGATGGAGGGACATGGGACAGAGTGTCAGTAGGGCATAGGGGATGGTGGGACATGGTGTGCAGTGGGACTGAGCAGCTGGTGGCCAGGGGAACACTGATGCCAAGTTGGAGGGACATCAGCACCTGCAGCAGGAGAAGCTGCAGCCTCAGGAGCCAAGACATCCTTGAGGGGTTCACTCAGGCTCTGCTCCATATGCGGAGGACTCAGATGCTTCCCCCCACCTCCTGGGCCCCTCCTTCCCCAGCCCCACATCTGCCCCTGGACATGTCTCTCCCCACATGGACATGGGTTGGTGTGGGGCAGGTTGAGGTTGAAGAGCACCATGGGGCAGTTTGAGTTACACTGTGGGGCAGGTTGAGGTTAAGATGCACCCCGTCAGTCACATCATGTTGCACTGTGCGTCTGGTTGCATCATGCTGTGGGGTGTACTATGTTGCACGCTAGTGGGTGATCTTGTGTGGTCTGCATCCACTTTGTGGGTGCCATGTCATGAGACAACTCCACCCTCCCCACACAAACCCAGCCCAACACAAACCCAGCCCCACACAAATTGCTGCTGCTCAATTCTTTTTATTGACTGACCAAGGTTAGGGGGCTGGGAGCAGGGGTAGGGCATTTAGAGGTCCAGGGAATACAGCAGGGAATTCAGAGCTTCACTCCTCGTTGAGTCCCTTCTGATGGAGAAGGAAAAAAATTGGAGTGTAAAAATGAGGGAGTTGTGGGGGCAGCCATGTGGCAGCCATGGGGCAGCTGTGGGGCAGGGAGAGGTCCCACCTTGGCTCCAATGTCACGGCTCTTGGCCCGCAACTTGTTGACCTGGGACTCAGCAATGTCGGCACGCTCCTCTGCCTCGTCCAGTTCATGCTGTGCCTTGCGGAACTTGGCCAGATTGGAGTTGGCTTGTTCCTCCTGGGGGACAGGGGCATCAGTGGGGCTCCACCTCAGTTCCATGTGGCCTCCTGCCACCCTGAGAGCTGTCCCTCCATCTGACTTTCTTATTGCTTATGGACCCACCTGTCCCTTCAGCAATTCCATCTCCAGCTACCCAACCATCTACTCAACCAACCAGCCCTCTAACATCCCATCCATCCAACCTTCCACCCACTAAACCTACCTTCCTTCCTTTCATCCTTTCATCCATCCATCCATCCATCTATCCATCTAACATTCCACCATTCAGCCTTCCTTCTGTACATCCATTCAGTCAGCCAGCCAACATTTCATCAATCCTTCCACCATTCAACCTTCCATTCACCCAACCAACCTTCCACCCACCTGTCCAACCTTTCATCTATGCAATCATCTGTTCATTCCACCTTCCAGCCAGCCAGCCGTTCATCCCACTATCATCTATCCAACCTTCCATCCATCGAAACATCCACTCAACTTTCTAGTCACCTGTCCCACAGCCATTCCACCACCACCCCACCTCTCCCTTGGCCCACCTTCCTCAGCCCCTGACACCCCACTCCTTAACGACACTAAGGTTCCCTGCTACTCCCTACATCCTGTCTCACACCCCAACCCCACACTGGTCCCTCCTGGAGAGTGGTCCCAAAGCTGCCCCCCACTGCTCACCGCCTCCTCCGCCTGTCGCTTGTAGGCCTTGACCTTCAGCTGGAGCTTGTCCACCAGGTCCTGGAGCCGAACCAGGTTCTTGCGGTCCTCCTCTGTCTGTGGGGTGAGACACGTGTGAATCAGGACCTGACCCCATCCATGCTTTGGATCATCACCAGAGCCACAAGGGTCAGGAGACAGTTAGAGATGATCTTGGGGAGTGGAGGCTCTCCGGTGGCTTCAGCTGTGGGGCAGAAGGTGGGATGTCCTCTTGGGCAAAGGTGTCTTTTTTGTCCCTGATAAGGTTTCACCTGAGATTCTGGGTCATGCAAAGACCCCATGGATGCTGGGGGATAGACTGGGTGGCTCATGACCACCAAGCCTACCATGTTCTGGGTCCCACTACAGTACTGGACATAGAAGCAATGGGTGGTCTAGTTCACCTCTGTCTCTCTAGCTACCAGGTCAGCCATGTTGCAAGTCACATACAGCATCAGACATAAGGCCCTGAGGACACAGGGCCAGTGGATAACATCCAGGGCTACCTCAGGCAACCCACCTGGTAGCTGAGCTCCTTGACACGACGCTCAGACTTGCGGAGACCCTTGACACTCTCAGCATGGCGCTTCTGCTCACCCTCCAGCTCATTCTCCAACTCCCTCACACGGGCCTCCAGCTTCTGCAGCTGCTTCTTGCCCCCCTTGAGGGCCAACTGCTCGGCCTCATCCAACCTCATCTGCAGGTCCTTGATGGTCTGCTCCATGTTCTTCTTCATCCGCTCCAGGTGGGCGCTGGTGTCCTGCTCCTTCTTCAGCTCCTCTGCCATCATGGCCGCCTACTCAAGGAGAGAAGCAAGCAGAAAAGGAGGTTCATTACCCTCCACTGGAAGATATCCTAGCTGTTGTTCCCATCACGGCACTCACGTCAGTGATGGCCTTCTTGGCCTTCTCCTCAGCATTTCTGCACTCCTGGATGGCCTCTTCCACCTCTGTCTGCAGCTGGGAGATGTCAGCCTCCATCTTCTTCTTCTGGTTGATGAGGCTGGTGTTCTGGAGATGGAGAAGAGGATCTCATGAGGTGTCTATGGAACTGCTGACCCATCTTTCTTCAGTACTTAATGCCCCCACCCCTGCCAACTCTGGAAGCTTCAAGGATCTGGACATCTTGGTAACTCAACTCATTAGAATCCCACACCTGTGGATGGAGGTGACCTCTTTCCTTGAAAGTGCATGAGGTCTCACCTGTGAGTGGAGAAGCTGGACCCTCTCGCTGGCCTCAATCAGCTCCTGCTCAGCCAATTTGCGGGCTCTCTCAGTCTGCTCCACCACTGCCTGCAGCTCCTCCAGTTCAGACTGGAGGAGGTTGTTCCTCCTCTCCACGATGGCAATGTTCTCCTTCAGGTCCTCATTGGCCCTGACCACGTCATCTAGCTGCAGTTGAGTGTCCTACAAGACGGCATAGGGGAAGAGGGTGAATGTGGATGGGGGGAAGGGGCTGAAGGTCCACTCTTCTTCCATTGTGGGGTGGTGTAATCTACTACATCTCAACATTCTTATGAAACAGAAGTTTTATTGGTACCTTGAGGTAGCCCTGCAATGTCTTGACTTGCTTCTGGGCCTCAGCGGCTATGCGGTTGGCATGGCTGAGCTGGATCTCCATCTCATTGAGGTCACCCTCCATCTTCTTCTTCAGCCGCAGGGCCTCATTGCGGCTCCGGGTCTCAGCATCCAGTGAGGTCTGCAGCGAGTCCACCACCCGCAGATGGTTACGCTTGGCCTGCTCCATCTCCTCGTCCTTCTCAGCCAGCTTGCGCTCATAGTCTGCCTTGACTTGGTTGAACTCCAGTTGGGCCCTCAGGATCTTTCCCTCTTCGTGCTCCAGAGAGGCCTGGAAGGGACAGAGGGAAAATTGAGAACTGCAAAGGAGACCAGGAGAACATAGGGATGCACGGCAACGTGGCTTGTCACACCTCAGCCTCCTCCAGCGCTGCTTGAAGTTCCAGCTTCTCAGCATCCAGCTGCTTCCGGACCTTCTCCAACTCATGGATGGTCTTGTGGCTGCCACCCAGCTGCTCCGTGAGGTCCGAAATCTCCTCTGACCAGATGAGAACACATCAGACTATGTGGAAGGTAGTGGAAAACATCATGGTAGGTAGACAAAGGACCATAGTCTCACCTTGGAGGTTCTTGTTTTCCCTTTTTAAGGTCTCCAGGTGATCAAGTGACTCCTCATAGGCATTCTTCAGTTTGAAGAGCTCAGTGCTGAGGGATCTGGCCTCTTTCTGCGATGCCTCCAGCTCCATCTGTGACTCTTCAAACTTCTGCTTCCACTCAGACAAGATCTATGGTGACATAACCTGCTCAGAAGCTGCTTTGCCCACAAAAAACTCTCTTTTCATCGTCCTCCTCCTCTCCCCAACACTCTTCTGGTAGGGACTTGAAGCTCTGCTGAAACCTGGACCTTGACAGTTGTTCACCTTTCTTCTGGACTTTTTCTCCTGCCTTTCTATGATTGGTGGGACCCACATCTCTCCACCCTCTTCCCACTATTCTCCTTCCACCATTTCTTGGTTCTCCCACCTTGTCAAAGTTCCTCTGCTTCTTGTCCAAAGCAGCAGCTGCTGCATTCGACCGCTCAAGGTCAGCCATGAGATCTTCAATCTCATTCTGCAGCCGGTGCTTGGTCTTCTCTAGAGAGGAACACTTGGCATTGACCGCCTCCACTGCCTCCTCAGCCTCCTGCAGCCGTTGGGCCAGCTTCTTCCTGTCCCAGGGGACAACCTGGCTGTGGTGACCCGTGGACCAAGTGGACCAACTCAAACCTTCTTCCACCCATCAGCTGGCCAAGGCTCTGCTCTGGATCTCCTCTGCTACCTCCAGGTCCCTCTACCTTCTCCAGCTCCTTCTACAGTGGAAGAGTCTCTGCTCTCCCCTGCCCCCAGAAGCTCCCTTCACGGGGGGATGACTTACTTGGCTTCCTCAAGTTCCTCAGTGCGCTGGATGGCATCTGTCTCATACTTGGTCCTCCATTGTGCCACCTCAGAGTTGGCCTTGGAGAGTGAGCGCTGGAGCTCAGCCTTGGCTTCTGTCTCCTCCTCATATTGCTCCCGCAGCAGGTCACAGTCATGCCGGGCTGACTGGAGGGCATGGGCCAGTGCGTTCTTGGCCTGGGAGGGTGGAGAGAGAGCAAGTGAAGAAAAGGTGAACCATTGGGTCCACATCAACTTGAACTTAGAGTTCTCCAACTCAGCAAGATTTTGTTTTCATCACTGCAAGCTGACTAGAACTCCTGTAGACCAATCCAACCTGTCCCAACCTCCTCTAGACCAACCCAACCAACATCCTTACTACCAATCCAACCCAACCTCCTTGACACCCACCAACCCTACTGAGCTTCCTGAAGACCCTCAACTCGTTTTCTCCAACTGCCCCTCTGAGTCCCAAATCAACTTCACTTTTGACACTGGAGGTGTCTTTTAGCCCCACTGACCTCCCCAACGAAGCCCTACCTTGGCCTCTTCCTCTAGCTGCCTCTTGAGGTCCTCCAGCTGCTGGGTGTAGGTGAGTTTCCCTCGCGTCATCTGGTTGATAAAGGCTTCCTTTTCCTCCAGTTGCCTGGAGAGCTCACCTGTGGGGTGGAATGGTGGACAGTGACTCGCTGGACACACCACAAAGCCACCTCACTGGGCAAGGGTTAGGAAAGAACAAGCCCCTCACCATTTTCTGTTTGGAGCTTCGCTCGTTGAGTGGTGAGGTCATTGACCATGCGTTGAGCCTCCTCAGACTTGGTCCGGTGCTCATTCATCTGATCTTCCATGGTACGGCACATCTTCTCCAGGTTGGCCTGGAGATAGGAAGGGCAGAAAATTGAAAGAGAACCTTGAGAGGGCAATGGAAGAGTTGTTCTTTAATGGCTGGAGACCTATTTCCTACCTTGGCCTTGATCAGCTGTTCCATGTTGGAGCCAACATCATCTAACTCCAGCTTGAGCTCACTCTTCTCCTTCTCCAACTTCTGCTTGACACGCTGTAGGTTGTCAATCTGCTCGCTGAGCTCAGCCACACTGTCGGCGTGCTTCTTGCGCAGCGCAGCAGCCGTGGCCTCATGCTGCAGTGTGGCCTCCTCCAGGTCCCTCCGCATCTTCTGGAATTCTGCCTCTCGCTTTTTGTTGAGCTCAATCTGCACTGACGTGGCACCACCCGCCTCCTCCAGACGCTCACTGATCTCCTCCAACTCCCGTGACAGGTCAGAACGCAGCTTCTCCACCTTGGCCCTGCCCGTTCGTTCTGCCTCCAGCTCCTCCTCCAGCTCCTCAATCCGTGCCTGTGCTCAGGGGATGGACATGCTGTCAGCAGACTTGGTTTCACCCAGCTCCTCCACTCAATTCAACCAATCCAGCTGGAGAGTCTTTAAGTCAATTTAAGTCAACCCAACCACATGTGGACTCTTCAGCTCAACCCAGACAACTGGAGATCCTTCACTTCAACTAGACTTGATCTCATTCAGTTCTCTTCAACCCAGTCAAGATTCGAGATCTCCAGATCAACCCAACCTTGTCTGAAGACACTCCACCTTCTCAAATTACCTTGAGATTCTTCAACTCACCTGGTCTTGAAGACATTCAGCTCAACCAACTATAGAGCTGCCTGGATCAGACAGCTCCACACAACCTTCTCTAAGGACATTGGAGATAACATGATCCAAAACAGATGGTCTGCTCAGCTCAGATGATCCTACCCAAGGTGCCCCTACTACCTTGAGTACTTCAGACCCACTGGTTCAGCTCAAGCTACCCCAAAGCCAACCTGCCCAGGAGCCCATGAGTCATTTCGAGGTGATAAGTGACAAGGAGGTTCTAGGCCAAGGGACAGGCCATGGGCTTCAGACCTCAGGTTTGTGGCATGCTGGTCCTTCTCAAAAAGGTGTGAAATAAATGAGGAGAACCCGTTCCTCCTCCTAGTTGAACCCTAAGCTGAAGTCCACCTCACCTGAAGCTCTTTGAGCTTCTTCTGGAGCTGAGCTGCAATTGCTTGCTCATCCTCAATTCTTGCATTGAGTGCGTTGAGCTCAAAGTCCTTCCTGGGTGTGGGGACAAACGCCAGGCAATCATGTTCCTGCCTGCTCAGCAGAGAGGGTCATTATAGGTAAAGCACAAGCAGGTGGGTGGGCCCCTACTTTTTCAGCCTCTCATCCAATTGCTGCTTGTCATTCTCCAGGTCCATAATATTCTCCTGAGCCAGCTTCAAGTCACCTTCCAGCTTCCTTTTGGCGCGTTCCAGGTCCATCCTGATCTTCTTCTCCTGCTCCAGTGAGCTCTCCAGCTGTGAGTGAGGCAGAGATACACCCATCAGCCCCCCACAAACACCAACCCCAGAATGACCTTCACACTCCAAGGCACCAGCTATGTGCCCGTGGCAGGACTGTCCCACACTCACATCATCCACTTGCTGTTCCAGCTTGACTTTGGCCTTCGTCAGGGTGTTGACCTTGTCTTCCTCCGCCTGCAGATCATCCAGCGCTTGCTGATGAGATTCTTGCAGAGCCTTCTTCTCCTTTGTTAGCTTGACAATAATCTCATCCAGCCCGGCCATCTCCTCTGTAAGGTTCTTGACCTGCAGGAAGAGAAATATCAAGCCTCTGGTTTGGTACCAGCGGTAGGACAAGAGACAGGAGGTTGTTCTTGCTCTTGGTTGAGCTGGGGACACAGGAGAACACAACCAGCCTTGGGTTGTCACAACCTGACCAAAGCGGTTTTGGGTCTTCGTTGACCCAACTCAACCACCCTTGAATTTTGGCAGTCTAAACAGCCTTGGGTTTTGGCAACTCAACTCAGCCACCCTTGGGTCTTCTCAAAACGTATTCACTTTGGCTCGAGACATATCAAGTCCCCACAGTTTGAAATCAAGATCTCTCCCCACCCTTACCTTGTTCTCTGTGGCGTGTTTCTCCTTCTCCACCTTGGCCAAAGACAACTCCAGGTCATCAATGTCCTTCTTCAGCTCTGAGCACTCATCCTCCAGCTTCCTCTTCTTAGCCGTCAGCTCAGCATTCATCTCTTCCTCATCCTCCATCCTCTCTGTCATCTCCTTCACCTTGGCCTCCAACTGGATCTTGTTCTTGATTAGCTGGTCACAACGCTCCTCAGCATCAGCGAGGTTGTCTTGCTCCTGGAAGAGGGAAGGTTGGTGGGAGGGTGAAGGAAAAAGGAGGGAGGGGCTGAGGCATCTAGGTCACTTACAGCCTGCACTTGGAGCTGAAGGTCATTCTTCTCCTGCAGCATGGAGACCATCTTTTCCTCCAGCTCCTTCCTCCGGGCCTCTGACTTCTCCAGGGCCTCCTTCAGCCGCCCAAACTCTTCCTTCATGTTCTGCAGGAGGCACGAAGGTCACCTGTAAGTCTCATTGCTTCCTCCGTGTCCCCACACACCCTTCCCTCTCTCCATCCACCCATCCACCTGCTCCACCTATGGCTTTGTCCTACCTGCATCTCCTTCTCAGTCTCAGCACTCTTCAACAAGGGCTTGATCTTGAAGTAGAGCTTCATCCAAGGCCAGTTTTTCACCCCCATGAAAGCCCTGATGTTCCACTGGATCACCAGCAGCGAGTCCCTGGAGAAGGCACAGCAGGATGCAGGTCACCAAGAACTTCAACTCAACCTAGACCCAACACCATTTCAATCTCTACCCACCTCCGCTCCAGGATCTTCTTGAACTCCTGACGGGAGAGGAAACCACGAACTTGGGCCTGCAAGCGGGTCATGATTCTGGCCAAGCGCTCATCCCGCATTTCCTCAAGTAGCCCCAGCAGCCCCGCCTTGAAGAAGACCTACAAGGGGAGATGAAGCTAAGTACTGTTGGGGTCTGGAGGCTTGGTGGAGGAATGGGTGGTAGGGTGGATGGAGTGAGCTCAGATGTGCAGGTGAACAAGTAGATGGTGGGACCATGGACTCAACCTGGTCCCACCGTGGAATCCTTGTGGATAATGGGACCACAGGGAATGGAGACCATGTGACCTCACCTTGGTGTGCCCAAACTTGTATTGGTTGTGGTCGATATCAAGGGATCCCAGGAGCTTCTCAGCACCCTTGCGGCTGTCAATGAACTGCCCCTCAGGGATGGCAGCGGGGTTCAGGATGCGATACCTGGTAGTCAGAGAGGACAGGAAAATCCTGAGATCAGACCCAGTGGAGTTGTCAACCCCCTTCCCATATCTCCTCCTCTCTGCCTACCGCTGGCGGAAGTCCCCATAAAGGATGCGGTTCGGGAAGCCCTTGCGGCAGATGCGGATGCCCTCCAGCACCCCGTTACAGCGGAGCTGGTGCATTACCAGGGGGTTGTTCATCACACCTGGTGGATCACATAACTGGTGAGTCAAGGCCTGCCCCACAGCACTGCTCCCCACCACCTTTGGCCAGGGAGCACCACTGTTCCCTGGATAAACCCTCATGAATTGGCTCACCAGGAGACTTGGTCTCATTGGGGATGATGCAGCGGACAAAATGAGGGTGGGTAGACCGCAGGTTGGTCATCAACTTGTTGAGGTTCTCCTGGAGGATGGAGGAAGAGATGATGAAGAAAAGGAAGACCCCCCAACCTGTCCCAGCAAGGATCACTACCTGCCTTAGGACATGATTTCAATGCCCAAACACCCTAGGGTCCACCATTAACCCCTGAACTCTTACCCGATGCAGTGCAGAGACAGTCTGAAAGGAGGAACCTTTCTTCTTGGCTCCTTTCCCCTTCTCCACGGCTGTTGGAGAAGAAGTTATGAGATAGGTGATGGACAGGGTGGGGAGAGCCCCAGATGTTCAGGAAGGGGGTGCCCCTTACGTGCATCAGCTCCAGCATAGTTGGCGAAGAGGTTGGCCAAGAGCTTCAGGGCTGATTTCTGGTAGAGCCCCACCACTGTCTCATTGAGAGGGTCTTTGTTCTTCTGCAACCATCCAATGATATTGTAGTCTACCGTGCCAGCGTAGTGGATGAGGGCAAAGTGGGCCTCTTGCTTCCCTTTGACATTGCGTGGCTTCCCGAAGTTGGCTGACTTGCCCAAGTGATTATCAAAGAGCTTGGCCTTGAAGGTCATGTCTGTGGCCTTGGGGAACATGCATTCCTCCTCTAGGATGGACATGATCCCCATGGGCTGGGAAGAGAAGACCTTGTTGGTCATAGTGAACGCCAAGCACAACCCAAGTGCCCAACTTTGGGGTCCCTGGCAAGCTCCAACTGGAAGGGCCCTTCCCCAGCAGCCCCTTCAGCCCCCAGAAGCCCTGGGGGGAGGTGGCACCTTCTCAATGAGGTCAATGCAGGCCTGGAGGTCCATGCCGAAGTCAATGAACTCCCACTCAATCCCCTCCTTCTTGTACTCCTCCTGCTCCAGCACGAACATGTGGTGGTTGAAGAACTGCTGCAACTTCTCATTGGTGAAGTTAATGCAGAGCTGCTCAAAGCTGTTGAACTGGGGAAGGAGAGAGGAGGTGGCCAACGGGGTCAGCTGGGTCAGCTCAACACCCGACAGGGTCAAGAGAACACCCAAGATTAGTGGGTCAACCTGAGACCCAACAGGATCAACACAATGCCCAGTAGTATCAATGAAGTCAACTCAACACCCAGCAGGGTCAAAACAAGGCCCAAAGAGGGTAAGTCTCCACTAGAATTCCCCCTGAAGCTTCAGAAGATCAGCTCAACACCCAATTGGATCAACCCAACCCCCAAGAGGACCAATGCCACTGCCTTGCCACCCCCTCAGTCCTCACATCAAAAATCTCGAAGCCAGCAATGTCCAGCACACCGATGAAGTACTGCCGTGGCTGCTTGGTGTCCAGAGAGTTGTTGATCCTCACCACCATCCAGTTGAACATCTTCTCATACACAGCCTTGGCCAAGGCCCCAATGGAGTAGTACACCTGCTGGACATTCTGCCCCTTGGTGACGTACTCATTGCCCACCTTCACACGGGGGTGACACAACCCCTTGAGAAGATCAGCTGAGTTCAGCCCCATCAGGTAGGCTGACTTGTCAGCATCTGTGGAGTGTGAAGAAGGCATGCTGTCAGGTCCCACCTCACTTGGTGACCCCAAAATCTATGTCATCCCCCCCCACCTGCTTCACCTTCAGTGCCGTCTGGTTCTGCCTGCTCTTCCCTTTGCTTCTGCTTGAACTTCATGTTGCCAAAGTGCATAATGGCACCTGTCAGTTTGTAGACACCGGCCTTCTCCTCGGCAGTGAAGCCCAAGACATCAAAAGCGCTCTGGTGGGCGGGTGGAGGCAGGTGGGAGAGGGCCTTGCCACCCACTCTGTCCAGCTGAGGTCACAGCCGTCTGCTGGCCAGCATTTGTGTGTCCCTCTGCCCTTCCAACTTGTCAGTCTGTCCATCCAAGGACTCATCCATCCATGGACTCATCCATCCACCCATCTGAGTACTGCATCCATCCATCCACCCACCCATTCACAGACTCATCCATCCATGAACTCATTCATCCACCATGAACTCCATCCATCCATTCATGGACTTATCCATCCATTTGAGGACTTGTCCACCCAAGGACTCATCTGTCCACCCAAGGACTCTCCCACCTGTTTTTATCTCCACCCATAACCTCCTCCACCGACACCACTCTCCTCTCCTACCTTCTGTCCCTCATCCTGCATCATCCCATGTGACCAACCCACCATCTCCCTTGCCCTCCACCCTTCCCATCCTCCACCTCTCATCCCTACATTCCTCCTCTCCTCCATCCATCCCTCTTCTACCATCTCAACCATCCACCTGGCGCTTCGCCTTCTCCTCAGCCAGGGGATGTCCACCTGCCCACCCCACCACTTACATCGGTTGCCAACAGCTCTTCAGAGTCATCAATGGAGGCCACAGTCACCTCTCCTTGGGAGACGTAACTGTAGTCATAGGGGTTGTTGGTGATGAGAAGCATCTCTGCTCCGTGGTGGCCCAGGATGGAGACAAAAAATTGAGCAATTCCAGTGGCCAAACAGCCCCAAATCACCCTCAATTGTCCCAAGAAGGAGCAGAGAAATTTAGGAGGGGAGGAAGGAGAAGACCCAAGGCCAAGCACCCAACTCACCCAGCAGCTCTGGCTTCTTGTTGGAGAGGATCTGGTAGAAGATGTGGTAGTTCCTCTCAGCCTTCAGCTGGAAAATTACACGGGACTTTTCCAGGAGATCTGGGGTGGGAATGGAGAGAAAGACGGTAGAGGCTGGGATTAGGAGATGATGGATTGAGACATGGAGAGATGGATGGAGACATGGAGAGATGGATGGAGACATGGAGAGATGGAGAGATGGAGAAGAAGGGATGGCTGGATGGTAGGATGAGGAGACAGAGGGATGAGGAGGTGGAGGTGAAAGGTCAGATGGATGGTGGGATAAGAAGATAGATGGATGGATGGACAACAGGACAGTGTCTCACAAATCCATCCAGAGAGGGCATCCATCAAGGGACATGTGGAAAAGGAGGGAAGGAAGAAGAGAGGGAGACACAAGATGGAAGGACAAAAAAATGGAAGACAGAGGATCCGATGGATGGTGGGTTGAAGAGTTGGAGATGGAGAGCTGACTGGATGGAGTGAGGGATGGATGGATGGACGGATAGAGCTCATGGATGGATGGATAAGTCCATAGATGGATAAGTCCTAGCATGGATGAATAAATCCATGAATAGATGAGTCCATGGAGGGATGGATGAAGGACTGCCAGACGTTCTTTCATGGAGCCTCTCAACTTACTCACAGGTCTCAATGTCAGCTGATGCCAACTTCCCGGTGGCCCCAAAATGGATTCGGATGAACTTCCCCTGGAAAAGCAGTGGCAGGAGGTGGAAACCTCCCAGCAGACCCCATACTATAGACCTCAGCCCACAGACTCTGCCCCATAGATCCCACCCCCAACACTCACGAATCGAGATGAGTTGTCATTGCGGAGGGTCTTGGCGTTGCCAAAGGCCTCCAAGGCAGGGTTGGCCTGTATGATCTGGTCCTCCAGGGTGCCCTGATGGGATGGAACAATCCTGGGTGTGCATGCCATTGGGGTACACTCAATGCTGGGGGTGCGTGACCTGAGGCCCCACCTTGCTGCTGTTGGTTGCCTCCTTCTTGCGGTCGCCGATGGCAGCAATGCTGGCAAAGTACTGGATGACCCTCTTGGTGTTGACTGTTTTCCCCGCCCCAGATTCTCCACTAGGGTGGCAACAGTGAGATGTTGGAGAATATCATGGTGGCTCCTTTATCACACCCCAGCACTATGGGGCAGCATCAAGCAGGGACAGACTTACGTGATGAGGATGGACTGGTTCTCTCGATCTGCCAAGAGATGAAAGGAGTCAGGTGGGAAGAAGTTGGGAGGCATCTTTGGGATCTTGGGGTTGGGATTAAGGTTCTCCATCCTCCCAGGTGAGGGCAAGGTCTAGGTCAGGATCCAGTGTTTGGGGTGGGGTCTTCTAGTTTGAGGTCCCCAGAGGAGGTCCCTACCTGTCAGCATGTTCTGATAGGCATTGTCAGAGATGGAGAAGATGTGTGGTGGAGCTTCACTCCGCTTCTTTCCCCGATAGGCAGCCACCACCTCAGCGTTGTAAACAGGCAACCACTTGTAGGGGTTGACCGTCACACAGAAAAGTCCTGAGTAGGTCTGGAGAAAGGGTCAGGTCCGTCAGAGCCTGAAGGTGCCACCCCACCAGATGTGGACATCCTAGGTCTAGGTGGCCCAAGGGATGTGGGGAAGGGGCGTCATGATTTTGAGGGGCCAAAAGGGGATAGAGATGGGACATCTTGGGTCTGGGTGGCCCACAACATCCAGAGATGGGACATCTTTTGTGGACCAAAGGATCCAGGGGTGGGACATCTTGTGTGTCACATCGAAGGGGCTATTAAAGGGATATCTTGGATCTCGGTCAGGGGATGGGATATCTCAGGTCTAGGTGACCAAAATGGTTCAGGAGTGCAACATCTTGGGTCTGGGTGGCCCAAGGGGGCTGGAGAAGGTTCACCAGGTTCTTGGTGTCCCAAAGTCCATGGAGAAGCTACACCACCAGGTTCTAGGGGGCCTATAGACCCTCTGGAAAGCCCACCTGGTTCTAGGTACCCCAAGAGTTTTAGGGAAGGGTCACTAGCTTCCATCCACACCTTAGGCTGTGGGGAAGACCCTGCCCAGTTCCCAGGTGCCCCAGGTGCTTGTGGGAGGACTCACATAGATCAACCAAGAGGCGTAGCGCTCCTTGAGGTTGTAGAGGACAGCAGGCTCATGGAGGAAGGTCAGCATGGCCATGTCCTCGATCTTGTCAAACTTGGGGGGGTTCTGCTGGTGGATGTCAGCCTCCTTGACCATCATCGTCTAGGGGGGATGGGAGGACAAGGGGGTCAGGGTTGTGGGATGTCCCATAGTTTGGGGGACACCCTGTAGGTGAGGGGTCTTCCATGGGTTGTGGGGGAATCTTCTATGGGTTTTGGGGCACCCCTCATGAGTTGGGAGGTCTTCAATGGACCTAGTCTCCCCCTCCTTGCTTTACACCCCCAAAAACCTTCAAACCCCCCCTCCTTTAACCCATTCCCCATTAAATTCACCCCATTAACCCCTCCCTCCTTAACCCTTCTCCCCCCAGCTTCCCACCAACCCCTCACCCTCCATGAAGCCCAACCCCCTTTCATCCCCCACCACCAATCACCCCTCATGCCTGCACCCCCATCAAACCCTCCCATCCTTAACTTCATTATCCCCTCACCCCGATTAACCCTTTATTCCCTGTGACCCCTTGCCTCCCTGCCCTCACCCTCCTCTACCCTCTCAGTTGCCCACCTCTCCCAGCTCGGTCTGGACGGTGACCTCACCGCCTTGGCGCCCCATCACCCGCCCCCGCACAAACTCCTCACGGGGGTGGGGGACGAAGCACTCGCTGCGAGGGTCGAAGGGTCTGGTCTGGGATGCCAGCCGCTCCCGTTCCCCTGGCCTCAGGAAGGGAGCTGCTGCCCCCAGTGCCGCCAGCACTGCATCTCCCATCCTGCCCCACACAGACAGGGGCCTCACATCACTTGAGGGGCTGTGGGACTCTGGCTGCAGGGTCTCACCCCTCACCCCATGGCCCCGCACAGCCCCCATTGACCACAGCCCCATTGCCATGCATGGACTCCCATACCTGTGCCCAGACCTCTATAGCTGTGGCAGACTCTATAGCCAGACATAAAGCCTTATGGCTGTGCACAGCCCCATGTGTTGGACCCTATAGGTGTGCAGCAAGCCATGTAGCCCACTGCAGACCCATACAGTCACACACTGTCTCATGCACAGACCACTGTAGTAATTCAGGAACCCCTATAGCCATGCAGGGACCCCAATAGCAAAGTACAGACTGTCATAGTGGTGTATGGCCGCATGCACAGAACCCTGTAGCCATGCATCTCCCCATGTATTGAGCCCTATGACAGTGCACAGACCCCCTATAGCTATGGGCAGACCGCTACAGTCATGCAAGGACCCCAGTACCCATGCACCCCGGATGTACAGACTCCTATAGTGATGCAGGGATCTCCACAGCCACCCACCGACCCCTGTAGTGATGCATGGACACCCGTAGCAAGGCACAGATTCCTATAGCCATGCACAGAGCCCTGTAGTGATTCAGGGATCCCTATAGTGATCCACGGAGACACAAAGCAGTGCAGGGACCCCTATAACAATGCAGGGAGCCCTACAGTCATGCACAGCCCCCCATGCAGAACCCCATAGCAATGCATGGCCCCCCTGCAGTGATGCACAGACCCTATAGGGACACATGCACCCTTATAGCAACACCCCCCCCAAAGTGCCAGTCCCCATACTGCACCAGGACACCACCCTCACCTGGAGTCTGTGGATCTAGCAGGTACGATGAAAGGAGCTGGAGGGACATGCAGAGGGTGAGGGGCTGCACTCCAAAGATCCCCTGAACCCCATAGCCCCTGTAGATACTCTTTGCCCCATAGACCCGTTTATGCCCCATAGATCCCTTTGCCACATAGACGATCCCACGTGTCCCATAGCTCTGCTATGTTCCACATAGGCCCCCTGGGTGCCCCATAGACCACTGGTGTCCCATAGATCCCTGTGCCCCCATAGATCTCTGTGCCTCACAGTTCCTCTTGGTGCTTCTTAAATAGTCTGTGCCCCATAACCCCACCTGTATCCCACATATCCCCGCACCCCAGAGAAACCCCATGTGCCACATAGCCCCCCATGCCCCATAGCCCCCAGAGATTCCTGTGCCCCATAGATCCCCATGTGCCCCATAGCCATCCTGTGCACCCCATAGCTCCCCATACCCCCCTTCAACCCCTCATATCCACATCCCACATCCCTGCTGTGCCCCCACACCAGCTCGCTCTCTATCCCACACCAACACCTATGCCAGCCCTGCAGCCCCACAGCCTTTATAGGCCATAATGGGGTGGGGAGGGGAGGA
>NW_020885383.1:0-4369 GCF_003945725.1 Corapipo altera
GGCACATCCATTCTCAGAGCCTTGGCTTTGCCATAAAACATGGATCAGACCCAAGGGCACATTCATTCCCAGAGCTTTCCTTTGCCATAAAACATGGATGAGGTCCAAGGGCACATCCATTCTCAGAGCCTTAGCTTTGCCATAAAACACAGATCAATCCCAAGGACACATCCATGCCCACCCAGCTCATCCCTCACCCGCCCTGGAGACTCCCCCAGCCAGGCAGACATTCCCTCCTGTGCATCCTGACTTTCTCCCTTGTCCCGCTGCCCCTTGGCTGCCTCTCCACCCACCGGGGCTCTTGCCTTGTTTTGCTTTCCAGGGAGGCTCCACAAACTCATCCTCCCAAGCACGCGCCGCTGGTTTGCTTTAATTCCACGGGTTCCGTCGGATTTTGATCCCTGCTTGGCTCCCCTTCCCGGGGATGTTTTAGTGCTCTCTCTCTGGGTATTGGATTTGTTGTTTATGGAACAGCCAGAGCTGAGGCTTTAGTGGGGGTGGGGAGTCGATCCCAATCAGATGCATTATTATTATTATTATTGTTTTCCTGATTAAACGCTGGCTGAGCAGCCACGAGTCGGGAATGAAAAGCATCCCGGATATGTGAGGAATGGGGAGCAAACAAAGCCTCTCTGCAGTGAAAAAAAAAAAGGAGCCCTAATAAAACAAACCATGGCTTCAAATGCACTCCCAGTTGGTTGGGAAAACATGTGTGTTTATTTAAGCAGAGATAAAAATCTCTGACACGGTTAATTTTCAGTGAACGTGTTTCTAATAATCAGTTGATATTTAAACATACGATAACTTGTCGTATTAAACACCCACCCCCCCCAGCAGATTTATATGATAAGGACTTTTTGCTGGGCTGCTATTCCCAGTTTGGGATGATTATCAAAACCAGCCCGGTCCCAAAGATTAGGGAGGGTTTTTATCACTCCCACGTTCCTCTCGTTAATCCTTAATAAATCTGCTTCCAATAATCATCCAGGAACGGGCAAGTGCTGCTTTGTCGTGTGGGAACCCGACAACAGCTCCCTGGGGAATTGCAACC
The DNA here is from genome assembly GCF_003945725.1 of Corapipo altera. Taxonomy (NCBI): domain Eukaryota; kingdom Metazoa; phylum Chordata; class Aves; order Passeriformes; family Pipridae; genus Corapipo; species Corapipo altera. The sequence goes on from NW_020885383.1 coordinate 1,052, forward strand.
CCTGTCAGAGCTCCTGGTGGTGAAATTTGGGATTGCCCTGCTCACCTGGTGGGATCTGAGGGCAGCTGTGGGTGCTCAAGGTGACCCTCTGCTGAGGGGAAGTTTGGTGTCACGGGCAGGACGGGCTGAAAAAAAGGATGGAGAGGGAATTTTGACAGGGGATGGAGGGACAGGACGAAGGGGAATGGCTCCTTAAGCTCAAGGAGGGCAGGGTGAGGTGGGATATTGGGAAGGAATTCCTGGCTGGGAGGGTGGGGAGGCCCTGGAGAAGCTGTGGCTGTCCCTGGATCCCTGGAAGTGTCCAAGGCCGGCTTGGAGCAACCTGGGCTGGTGGGAGGTGCCCCTGCCCATGGCAGGGGGTGGCACTGGATGGGCTTTAAAATCCCTCCCAACCCAACCCATTCCATGATTCCATGATTCTATTCGTGGGATATAAATGAACCTCCATTGGCACAACCCCGACAGCAGAGTAGGACCCACCTCTGGATTTTGAAGCCCTCGGAACTGCCCCACACAGGAGTCAGAGACCCTCGTGCTCATCCCCATCCCACCTTTCTCCATCCCACCTTTCTCCCCTTTCTCCATCCCGCCTTTCTCCATCCCACCTTTCTCCATCCTGCTTCCCATGGGAAGGAGCCAAGCAGCTTTTCCTTGTCTGTGTCTAAAGTACAACAGCAAAAAACAACTGTCAGGACAAGTCTGGGCTCACCAAATTCCACCCTGGAAGTGAGAAGAAATCACCATTTCCAAAAACAAAAAAGTGCTTTTCCCGAGGATTTTCCTGACCTGGAATCACATCAGATTAAGGAAAAATTTAAGCATTTTGAGCAGTTTTCCCTTTAGGTCAAAAATCACCTCGTTTGGGTGTTGTTGGTTTGGCTTTTTTTTGGTCTTAATTATTTGGATTTCAAGGAAGGGGAAAATTCAATGAGGTTTTCCATGAGGTTTTCCATAAATTTAGAGGAGGGAGAAACTTCTGGAAGTTTCCTTTATTCTGGTGGAAGGCACTTTTTGCCTCTGTGAAACCCCCCAAAAGTGCAGGATTTGAGGTTGATATTAAAAGAATAATTCCTCTGGGAGCCATGGAATTGATAACACAGTTATTCCATGAATTTATCCCTGATTCTCCCTGCTCCTGTTTGCTGTGCACTGGGAATTTCTCCAAACCAAGACGTTTCTGAGCCACAAAATAAATAATTTTCTCTGAATCAAATTGTTCCTGATCCATAAAAAAAAGTGTTTAAGGAGTCAAAAGAAACGAGATGACGAGGAGGAAAAATTCCATCTTCCCTCCCCCTTCCCCCAAACTTTCATTTTTCGAAGTTTTTCTGTTTCTTGCGGATCTGGAGGAGAAAAAAAATGGCAAAAGGAAGGGGTGACAAAGACCTCTGTCCAAAAAAAAGGGCCTGGAGGACCTTCAGGAGGAATCAGTGTCAGTCCGGCTCCTCTCTGTGCTTCGGAAATGTCAGGAAAGGTCAAGCTGGAGCTCAGGCAGAAAGTGCCAGTTGATTTTTATTCCGGAAAAATGTGGAGATCTCAAGTTATCCCAACTTGTGGAACAAATATCTGGGGTTTTAGAACATTAATTTGGGAATTATCACCCTTCCAATGGAGCTTTCCAGGTTGTTGAGCTCGGATGAGCTTCTACCTTCGCTTGTAGAATTCCATAAAGTTCCTTTTGGTTCTAAAAGGGGTGGAAATAAACTCTGGGAAACTCTTTAAAGTCTTTATTTTTTTTATTTATTTATTTTTTTGCTTCATCCCAGGGCTGTGGGAAGAGAAAGTGAAACTTTCCTCTCTCTCTGAACACGCAACCAGAGGGATCTCTGGGAATATTTTACCTCTCTTTCCAAGCAGGTCTGGGAGTACAAAGCCCAGACTTGTATTTTGGGATCGATTAAACACAGGGAAAAACAGGTAAAATCCATGGCTGGCACCAAACTGAATGGAGGAAAGAAAGCCAGGTGACATTCCAGAGTTTGCTCAAGAAGGGATTCACTTGGAACATCCTTTATTTCCCTGTGGCAGCTCCAGGCACAGGAATTTTCAGGCTGGAACCGTTGCCAGAAACCATCTGAAATATTCCAACAGTTTTGGAAACGTTGAGGGAACGGTCTCGGTGCCACCAAATAATTTATAGTAAAAAGTCACTTCAAACAGCCCAAAATTCCAAATTTATATCCAGATTTTCTGGTTTTTCACTCAAAATTCCTCTCCATTTTTCGTTTTCTTCCTGCTCCGAACAAAAATTTTAAACTCCCCTAAATTCAGGAATTCGGGTCTCCCCGATCTGAAATCCGACACTTCTCAGGTTTAGCAAATATTTTGGAATATCCTTCGGCTCAGGAGGCCCAAAAGGAATTTTGTTTTTTTTCCTTCAGAACTTCCAGTTAAGTGTAGAAAAGTTCCTGCCGGGTCGAGTCCGGCTGGGGGAGGATTTCAGAGGTCAAATATTTGTCAGAGCCGTGACTCAAAAAAAAGAGGGGGAGTTGATTCCTTCTCTGTAAACAAACCTCGGGAGTCGACGGGATCGAGTTTCCTCCAAGTGTGTCCATGTCCAAAAACAAATTTGGCCATTTTTGGATCCTCCAAAAAAACAAGGGAAATGTCAGAGCAGAAGGAAAAAATGTTGAGTGAGTCCCATCCTTTAGGAATGGGCAGGAATTATGGGATGACGTTCCCTGTCCTGTGTTAGGCAGGAATTTAGACTTAAATTTAGACTCAAATTTAGGCTCGAATTTAGGCTAGAATTTAGACTGAAAAATCACTCATTTCTTTCAGGAGGCTCCAAAACTCATCTCATTTCTCTGCTCTGGTTTTAGAATCAAATTATTGGGATGCTTTGGGTGTTGGCCCCTCAAGGTGGGGGTTTCAATCCACCAGAGGGCCCAGAAAAAGCCCTTTCCAGAAGAATCCTTCCTAGAAAAATCTTTCCCAGTACAATCTGGCCCAGAACAATTCTCCCCAGAAGAATCCGCTCCAGAACAATCCTTTCCAGAACAATCCTTATCAGAAGAATCCTTACCAGAACAATCCTTCCCACAACAATCCTTTCCAGAAAAATCCTTTCGAGAGGAATCCTTTAAGGAAAAATCCTTTCCAGAAGAATCCTTTCCAGAAGAATCCTTCCCAGAACAATCCTTTCCAGAACAATCCTTCCCAGAACAATCCTCTCCAGAGGAATCCTCTCCAGAGGAATCCTTTCCAGAATAATCCTTCCCAGAATAATCTTTCCCAGAATAATCTTTCCTAGAACAATCCTTTCCAGAAGAATCCTTTCCAGAACAATCCTTTCCAGAACAATCCTTTCCAGAACAA
>NW_020885383.1:4379-14123 GCF_003945725.1 Corapipo altera
TCCAGAACAATCCTTTCTAGAACCATTCTCCCCAGACCAATCCTTTCCAGAACAATCCTTCCCATAACAATGCTTTCCAGAACAATCCTGCCCAGAAGAATCTTTCCCAGAAGAATCCTTTCCAGAAGAATCTTTCCCGGAAGAATCCTTTCCAGAAAAATCCTTCCCAGAAGAATCTTTCCCGGAAGAATCCTTTCCAGAACAATCCTTCCCAGAACAATCCTCCCCACAACAATCCTTCCCAGAAAAATCCTCCCTGAACAATCCTTCCCACAAAAATCCTTCCCAGGACAATTCTTCCCAGAACAGTCCTTCCCAGAACAATCCTCCCCAAACAATCCTTCCCCAAAACAATCCTTCCCAGAACAATCCTTTCCAGGACAATCCTTCCCAAAAGAATTCCAAGCTCAGCTCACAACAACTCACCAAGACAACTGGAGTCCAGCCTAAGTTCTAACCAAGTTTTCCAAGCAGAATATTCCCCAGCTGGAATTCAGGCCCTGCCATGACTTGATGGGAGGAATAATTCCCATCCCTCCTCCACTCCCATCTTCCCAGCTCATGCTTTTCCCTCCTCACTTGTTCTTGTTCCCGGAAATCCTGGGGCTCAGAGCCCACCTGGATGGATCCTTTCCCTTTCTCCGCAGGGTGGGATGTGCCAGGGACGTTATCCAGGAGGGATTTAAGGATCCAACAAGGATGGGAAGGTGGGAAGACCAACTGTGTTCCCTCTCCAGGGGGGCTGCAGAGCTGATTTATGGCCCAGTGTGGGGTCACATTCCTGGGCCAGATTCCAACCGGAGTGTAAAAGGATCCATCCCGGCTTTTCCCGAGCCTTTGGCTGCTCAACCTGGAGCTTCATCCATCAGAAATGGAGGCAGAAATCCACAGGAGCAGCTCTTTTATTGGATGGGATGGGGAAAGGGGATAATTTGTCTTTCCAAAGGTGATTGGAACAGCTCAGGTGGGTCCAAACGCCAGCTGAGAAAATGAGGGAATTAATCACAGCCAAGGAGGCTCCAATTAATCACCTCCTTCCTCGGGAAAGGTGGGAAAAAGCCCTTTATCCCTCTCATTCATCACAGCCCCCCTTTCCCAGATGTTGCCACCAGCAAAGTCTTCACAGGCAGGAAAGAACGTGAAAAAAAGCCCAAAAGTTGTGGAATTTGGGAGTTTTTTTTGGTCTGAAAAGAACATGAAAAAAAGCCCAAAAATTGTGGATTTTGGGGTTTTTTTTTGGTCTGAAAAGAACATGAAAAAAGCTCAAAAGTTGTGGAATTTGGGAGGTTTTTTTGGTCTGAAAAGAATATGAAAAAAGCCCAAAAGTTGTGGAATTTGATGGATTTTTTTGGTCTGAATTGTTGGGTTTTTTAATTAAAAAAAAATGGGAAAATGGGAAACAAACAGCTCCCATTTTCCAGGGTCCAACATTTGGTGGGACCTTCTGGGCTTCAATTCTGGAAGTTTTTGGTGCTCCTGGAAGGAAACAGGGATGTCCCAAGCTGATCCTTATATTCCAGTCACACTTCCCAGCCTTCCAGGAATTTAAATTGCCTTGTGTTTGTAGGCAGGAAACTTTTAAAATTCTCCATTCTGGGATCAAAGTTATACAAATTTTAATTAGAATCAGTAATAAAATTGATTTGGCTCTAATTAGTTCTAAAATAAATTAATATTAAATAATCCAAACTGTCCACTGTCTTTCCAGCAAGAAATCCAGGACTAAATCCATGTTCAGCCCTGATGAAAAATGGGAGTTTTCAGCAGAATTTCCTCATTTATGGCCTTTGGGGGGAGGTGAATTTTTGGGATTTCTCCAGGTTTCTCCATTTCTCTCATCCTTGAAAGACCCCCCTGTGTGGGCCAAGAGCTCCAGGGACGAAGGGACAGGAAAGTTTCCCCACTTCCATATTTCCTGATGGAAACTGAGGAACTCATTCCAAGAGGGATTGGCCATTCCTGGTCCTCAGTGGGCTGCTCCCAGGGAATGTGTCATTTCCCACGCTCGGGTTGAAAACTGGGATTATTTCTGTCCCATCCCACGGTTACTTTTCCGTGTGGGAACGCACAGGAGATGTAGCCAAGCCCTTGGAAAAGAACTCAGCTCAAGGATCCCGCTTTCTTGGGCGAGAGGAGCATAAATTCCCTCTGATCCCGATTCTGGATGCGTTTTCTGTCCTGCTCTGGATGAAAACGTTGCTCGAATCCAGGCTTGGCAGGGAGGCAGCTGGAGGAACACCTTGTCTGCGGGTTTTGGCAGGGCCTGGAGATGAGCTAAGCAGCAACTCCTCATCTCTGTCTTGGATGAGGCTCTCCATGGATTTTTGTATCAAACTAAGGAGGATTTCTTTAGAAAATAAGAGGAATTTTAAATGGGAGAACGATCGTTGTTACACAGAGTGGAACTTATGTCTGAAGGCTGAAACAAAGGGGGACAGGGTGAGTTTATAGGAGATATTAAGGAGATGTTGGGAAGGAATTCCTGGCTGGGAGGGTGGGGAGGCCCTGGAATGAGTTCCTCAGAGAAGCTGTGGCTGCCCCTGGATCCCTGGAAGTGTCCAAGGCCAGGTTGGAGCAACCTGGGCTAGTGGAAGGTGTCCCTGCCCACGGTAGGGGGTGGAATGAGATGGTCTTGAAGGTCTCTCCCAACCCAACCCATTCCATGATTTTAAGTGAAGAGAAAGTACTGTAGCACAGGACAGATGCACTGGGTTGGATCCAGAGGAATCCAGGAGAGGAGATCCTGATGTGAGGAACAGGAGATAAGAAGCTTTTAGTGCAGGTGGAAATCCTGACTGTGTCCCATTTCCCCTGTTTGCTGGATTTTGGGATGCAGTTGTGCTCTCCCTGTGCTCCCCCCTCTCCATCTCTCTGAACCAGGAACCACAGGCATTGGATCTCAGGGAAAGGTTCTTCCCCCAGAGGCTGGTTGGGCACTGCCCAGGCTCCCCAGGGCAGTGGGCACAGCCCCAAGGCTGCCAGAGCTCCAGGAGGGTTTGGCTGATCCTCTGGGGCACAGGGGGGGAGTCTTGGGGCTGGGCCTGTGCAGGGCTGAGGGTTGGACTGGATGGTCCTTGGGGGTCCCTTCCAGCTCAGGATGTTCTGGAATCTGTGAGATCCTGGCTGGGCTGAGCTGGGAGGAAGGAGATGCCTCCACTCGTGTGTTCATGGTCCTTTTATTTGTAGAGGAGGAGTGAGGTACTGAGCAGCAAAACAGGTTGGAAAATCAGCTTAGCCAGGATGGTGGAGACATTCCTGGCCAGGACAAGGCAGGATTGGGATTGTCCTCCTCTGACATGTGCTCTTTGAGCTGTGCAGGACACGTTTGGCTGATCCTCTGGGGCACAGGGTGGGACCCTTGGGAATGGTCCTGTGCAGGGCTGAGGGTTGGACTGGGTGATCCCTGGGGGTCCTTCCAGCTCAGCACATTCTGTGACTCTCTGAGCCCTCGGGTGAAGAGCTGAGCACGGTCCCAAATTCCCATCATCCCTCAGCACCTTGCAATTCATAGAATCACAGAATCAGCTGGGTTGGAAGGGACCTCCGAGATCATCAAGTCCAACCCTTGATCCAACCCCGCCGTGGTTCCCAGCCCATGGCACTGATGCCACATCCAGTCTCACCTTAAACACCTCCAGGGACGGAGAATCCCCCACTTCCCTGGGCAGCCCATTCCAATGGCTGAGCACCCTCTCTGCAAAGAAATTCTTTCTAATGTCCAACCTAACCCTCCCCTGGCACAGCTGAAGCCTGAGCCCTCTTGTCTTGCTGATGGTTGCCTGGGAAAAGAGACCAACCCCCCCCTGGCTCCCCCCTCCTGTCAGGGAGTTGCAGAGAGTGAGGAGGTCTCCCCTGAGCCTCCTCTTCTCCAGGCTGAACAGCCCCAGCTCCCTCAGCCTCTCCTCACAGCACTTGTGCTCCAGTCCCTTCCCCAGCCTCGTTGCTCTCCTCTGGCCCTGCTCCAGCCCCTCAATGTCCTTCCTGAGCTGAGGGCCCAGAACTGGACACAGCACTCCAGGGGTGGCCTCACCAGCGCTGAGTCCAGGCCAAGAATCACTTCCTTGGCCCTGTTGGCCACACTGTTCCTGATCCAGGCCAGGATCCATTGGCCCTCTTGGCCACCTGGGCACACTCTGGCTCCTGTTCAGCTTCCTGTCCATCCCCACTCCCAGCTCCCTTCCTGCCTGGCTGCTCTCCAGCCCCTCTGTCCCAGCCTGGAGCTGCCAGGGGTTGTTGTGGCCCAAGTGCAGGACCCGGCCCTTGGCCTGGTTGAACCTCAATTCAACAATGGGCTCCCCCAGGCAGAGCAGCAATGCCCACCCTCCCTGTGCCAGCTCCTGCAGCCTCCTCACTCCAAGAACAGTCTCCACGGGTGTGATTTCACCTGACCTGAACTTCCCCAAGTTTCTCCAGCCCTCCCCCTGACACTTTGGAGCAGAACTGTTTTTGTGCCTCCCCGTCCAGACACCAAACCGGAGCCCAAGGTGACGTTTATTGTTTCAACCCTGAGATTGAGCTCATTACAAACACGACCTGTTTGGGAGCCAGGACACTTATTAATGTGGATAAAAATTCCATCTGTGTCCTCTCTCCAGATGGGCCTTATCAGAAAACAAACTGGCTCGAGTTTCAGTGCCGAGAACGAAAATATAATTGAATACTTGCTTCGTTTGAGGCAACTCAAATAATCATCAGCATCCCAATGCCTGTGCTAATCAGAGAGGGGGGCACGGGGGGGTTATTTCTGGATGTTCTTAAAATAAACCCAGGCCCAGCTCCTTGGGGGAACCCCAGGCCACATGGAAATGGGGGGAAGAGGGAGCTTTTCTCCAGGGATGGGGAAGAGGAAGGTCCTCATCCAACCTCTGCAGCATCGAGGTGGTTTTACCCTGTTTTTAGGGATGGTTTCTGTGCTTTTGCAGGGGTTTTAGGGTGTTTTTTTACCTAAAGGAGACTGGGATGGTCTTGGAATTCAGGGAAGGGGATGGACAGAGGTGTCACAGCCCCCACAGCTCCACCAGGAATGTTGGGATAACGGGCTGAGGGAGCCAAAGACCCTCCCAGGGAACCAAACCTCCCCTTCCCACCTCTGCAGGGTGGTCTCTGCTCACCAGTGCAACGAGCTGTGCCGGCCTCAGACATTCCCAGGGACATTCCAGAGGGGCAGGAGCGTGCAGGTGCCACCCGTCCCTCAGCCTGTGGATCATTATCCCAGAATTCCCCAGGGTCCCTCAGCCTGTGGATCGTTATCCCAGAATTCCCCATTCCCTGGGCTGATCCCTCAGTGTGGGCAGCAGGGCAGGGGGGAGGCTGTGCCAGGAGACCCTCAGCCGGTTTATTTGAGCATCAGGGGAGGGAAAGAGCAGGGCAGAAATCCCTGGATGCATTTCTGGATCTGGGATTTCCCCCTCAGCCAGGGGGGAAATAATTCTGTCCCGGGACAGATCTCGGTGGATTTTTCTCTTCCCAAAAATTTGAAAACCTTTCCAAGGCAGAGCCTTCCCAAGGCAGCAGAGGGGCTGAGGAGGGTCCACTGTCTTTTCCAGGTGGGAGAAGAAATGGAAAATCCCTTTAGAAGCAGAACTGGAGATACCAAGAGCAGCAGAGGATCCATTTTAAGGGACAGAAGTGGGTTTCCTACAGAAATGCAGGAGCTGAAGGAGAGATGTGTGGGAGAACAAGGAGAACAAGACAGAGGAGAGGGAAGGGAGAAAATAAGAATTTTGTAGACATGAACATCAGAATTTTGTAGATAGAACTTGGGGAAAACGGGACATTTTATCCGTGAAAAATAAATCTGGCAGTGACCCTTTTCCAGCTGAAGTGTTTGGGCTGTGCTTTGGCTTTGGTTTCAGAACTGGGATAAAACCAGTGCCTGAAGCTCACCCGGAAAACCTGCAGGAAGGGCAGGGCAGTGGCAGCTTTGGGGACCTTCCCTCAGACTGAAAATGTCCACGTTCTGCTCAGGAGGAGCCAAATTTGGGATCAAGGGACCTCCTGGATCATCTCATTCCAACCCCACCTTCCACCAGAGCAGGTCTCTGGATCCTTATCAGTATTTGGGGAAGGGTTGGTCCCGCTGGGAGCTGTTTTCCCAAGCCTTGGTTTGCCCTTTCCAGGTGAATTTGAGGTCAGGCTGCACCTCCACCTGACTCAGCACAGCTCCAGGTCCAACCAAAGGAACCTGTGGGATTTGGAAGGGCTGGGATACGAGGGAAAAAAGGGAGGAGAGGGGATACCACTGAAATTTTGGAGGGATTATAAAGCTGAGGTGCAGAGGAGCAGCACCATCAGCACCACAGGGTCCTTCTCTGAGCTGCACAAAAGGCTCCAGATGAAGCCATCAAACAACTCAACATCCCAAAACCCAAAGGGCAAACAGCTCCTGGGAGTTGCCTCTCCTTCCGGGACAAACCCCAGGAAAAAATTAAAGGAACAAAATGATGAAAAATGAGTATTTCGGACAATTCCTGGAGGCCACCTGAAGGGTGGAGCCCATCTGCTTTCCCTGGATCCAAGGGAATTCCAGCTGTTATTGGTAAAGCAGGGAATGAGAAGCAGGAGAGGGGAAGGAAGGCTCATCCCAGGATTTGGACTTCAGGCCGTGACCTTGAAGAAGCTGCCAGGCTCCCTCAGCACCTCAAATGTGGCTTTTTTGGGGGGCTCTTCACTCCCAGGCTGCACTTGAGGCATCAAGGTCCATTCAGGGCTTGTGTTCTGGCCTGCAGGGATCCTCAGGTGCCCATGGAATTGTTCTCTGGGGATCCAGACCAGTGCTCAGCCCCCCCATGGAGGTGTTTTGCTCCTTGCCGTGGTTTTAGTTGGGATCCAAAGACATTTCCAAGCCAAAGTGAGGCCCCAATCATTAGATCTGTGTCCAATGAACCCCTCTCAGTTGGAGGTTTGCCCTCAGGACCCCCAGATCTCGTGGGGATGGATCAGCTCAACTCCAGAGGTGGGTCAGAGCTCGGATATTCCCGATCCATGAGCTCCTGAGAGGCTGGATCCACCCAACATCAAGGAAAATATAGATGTTAACACTGAGGGTCTCACCACCCACCATTAAAACAGCTCTGGTGCATCAGGGTTTAATTAGGAAACCTAATTAATGACCTGCCTGCATTGCTCTGGAATCCCAAACCTCTGGGATATCAGGATGTGGAGCTGCAGGGGATCATTTGGGCCTGAAGGGGGGGGAAATTCCCATGGATGAGGGTCCTGCTTCCCACTTGGAAGGAGCTCCACAAGCCTTCCAACAAGGAAGGTCTGATCCCAAACTGGCTGAAATCAAGGAAGAAACTCAGGGATTGAAGGTCTGATCCCAGAATGGCTGAAATCAAGGAAGACACTCAGGGATTGAAGGTCTGATCCCAGAATGGCTGAAATCAAGGAAAGAAAACACTCAGGGATTGAAGGTCTGATCCCAAAGAGGCTGAAATCAAGGAAGACACTCAGGGATTGAAGGTCTGATCCCAAACTGGCTGAAATCAAGGAAAGAAAACACTCAGGGATTGAAGGTCTGATCCCAGAATGGCTGAAATCAAGGAATAAACTCAGGGATTGAAGGTCTGATCCCAAACTGGCTGAAATCAAGGAAAGAAAACACTCAGGGATTGAAGGTCTGATCCCAAACTGGTTGAAATCAAGGAAGATACTCAGGGATTGAAGATTTTAGCCCAAAATTTCCTTTCCCTGGGATTACACAGTGAATTTTGTCACTGCTCGTGTTTCTCCTTAGAATCCTTAAATTTCCTGGCAAATCTGGTCAAACTGGGATTGCCATCCAACATTTCTTGCCACCTGCTCCCCATCCTTTCAGGATACAGTTGTAGATGGGATAACTGGAGCTAAATCCCCCAGTTGTGCCTTGGGATCCCAGCCCCAAACCGTGGGCTGGGTTTATCCTTCCTGGAACCCCTTCCTGGGCAAATCCAACCCTGAGCTCGAGGTGCTTCAAGTGAGGGGTTAATCCCCCCCTTTTCCTGCTCCCTAATTCCATTGGTTCACCACCCTCTTCACTGGGATTCTGCCCTTTGTTTTTAACTCCTGGCTGTGCCCAGAGCTCTGGTTTCTTTTCCTCACTGCTCCCCCCTGGAGATAAAAGTCGGAGCTTTCCGGCCTTATCCCACTTCCAGCCCTTGGAAAGGGGGGCTGGATCTTGGAGGTGCATTTTCCCTTCCACTTGTCCCCTAATTGAGCAACAATTCCAAACCCTCCTCCTCGAGTGGAAGCATTCCCTGCTTGCTCTTTTCACAAGGCAAGAATTCCCAACAATTCCTGCGTGGGCGTGGCTGGATTCGCAAGAAAACAAATAAAATAAAAAAAATAAAAATATTTTAAAAAATAAAATTATCTCTATTTTGAGGGGGGAAATCTCCATCAGTTCACCCCTTCCCTGAGCCAAACTGCCTTTTGGTTTAAGGCAGAGCACATTCCTAACACACAGGGCTCTGATCCTTTCCAAAAGGGAGCCAGTTTCCTGGATTTAGGGAAAGGGACAGGGTTCAGGCAGGGGGCAAACTATATATGTGTCAAAATGAGCGATGTCTTTTGGGGTCACATCTACTTCTGACTTCAACACTGCTTTATGTTGCCTGTAAAATTAATAGGTGGGAAGGAGATTTATTTGTCCCCCCGGCCCGGTAGTCGCTTGTTAGGTTAAACTCACTGATTTCCTGCTACAAAAGGGCTTGTTAAAATAATCTCCCCGAAAATATTCCCCCGGGAGCCCTTCATCTTCCCCCAAATCAGGAATTCCTCCGGGATGGAACGGGCGAGATGTGACGGAGGGGCCGGTGCAAAACAACCCCCAAACCTCCCGGGAAAAGAGGAGTTTGTTCCCATAAATGCGGAGTGAGGGATCCAGCTGGGTGTTTCGTAGGGAATTCCAGCGTCCAGCTTCCATGTAGGAATTCTCTGGGATCACCTGTTTCTGTTTTACCCATGTTCTGCCTTCCTGACTGACCCAAGCTTCTCCACGGGGTCATTCCCACCAAATTCCCAGGGCTCAGCTCTGTTTTCAGTCCCACAACTTCCCAACCAACCCAAGCTCCTCCACAGGGTCATTCCCACTAAATTCCTGGGACTCGGCTCTGTTTTCAGTCCCACAACTTCCCAACCAACTCAGGCTTCTCCATAGGGTCATTCCCACCAAATTCCCAGGGCTCGGCTCTATTTTCAGTCCCACAACTTCCCAACCAACCCAGGCTTCTCCACAGGGTCATTCCCAAAATGTTCCTAGGGCTTGGCTCTGTTTTTAGTCCCACAACTTCCCAACCAACCCAAGCTCCTCAGGGTCATTCCCACCAAACTCCCAAGGCTTGACTCTGTTTTCAGTCCCACAGCTTCCCAACCAGCCCACCAGGATTGTCCCAGACAGGGAGCAGGAAGATCCACGTGCTCCAAATCCCCCTTTTTTCCATGCTGGTAGAGGGGCTGATCCCAAACTTCATTTCCCTCACGTCTTTAATACGGATCCTGGACCCAGCCAGCTACAAAACTCATCCCAAAAATGAGGATTCCAGTTCTGTGTCTCCTTATCCCTCCGGGAATCCATCAGCCCCTTCCTCAGAGTCCTTCCTCCACCTCCACCTTTATTTCCCTCCACCCTCTGTGGCCCCATTTTCCCCCCACAGACCCCCCAAACTGGACTGAACCTCTTCCTCCAAAGATATTCCATGTTATTATCCCCCTCTCCCTCCATGAATTCCGGTCCTGAGCCAGACCTGGCACTGGGAAGCTCCA
>NW_020885383.1:14133-16458 GCF_003945725.1 Corapipo altera
CTCCAAAGACATTCCACATTATTTTCCCCTTGTTCCTCCATGAATTTCGGTCCTGTCCCTGTGTCCTGAGCCAGACCTGGCACTGGGAAGCTCCGTGGGATAGATGAGATCCAAGGAGAACATCTGGGACACGGAGCCAAAGGGGCTTCAGCCAAAGGGGGGGTCAGCTCTGCCCCTTGGAATGGAGAAGGTGCCACCAGTGGGTGCTCATGGAATGGGATTCTCCCACCCTTGGAGGTGGGAAACAGGTCCTGGAAATCCTGGGAATGTCCAGCAGGAAGATTTCGGGCCATCCCTCCACCTCCAAGGACGATTTCATCTCTTCACATCCAGGATAAGGATTCCCTCCAAGGAGCTGCTGGACAAGGAGCGGAGCTGGCACCTCTGTGAGGCTCCACTTTTCAGAAAATCATGGAATCATGGAATGGTTCGGGTTGGAAGGAATTTAAATATGAGCCAGTTCCATCCCCTGCCATGGGCAGGGATACCTCCCACTATTCCAGGTTGCTCCAGCCTGGCCTTGGACACTCCCAGGGATCCAGGGGCAGCCACAGCTTCTCTGGGAAATTCATTCCAGGGCCTCCCCACCCTCCCAGCCAGGAATTCCTGCCCAATATCCCACCTAAATCCACCTCTACCTTTAATCTCTCTGGACCTTCTTGGTGCTGTGGGTTGGTGTTTTTTTTTGTTTGGTTTGTTGAGGTTATTTGGGGTTTCTTTTGCTTTGTGGGGGTTTCTTTTGTCTTTGTTTTTTTTAGGGTTTTTTTTGTTTGTTTGTTTTGGGTTTTTGGTGGGTTTTATTTTTGTTGTTGTTTGTTTGGGGGTTTTTTGGGGTTTTTGGTTTTTTTTTGTTTATTTCATTTTTGGGGGGAATTTTTTGTTTGTTCTTTTTTTGTGTGTTTTTTCCTTTTTTTTAATTTTTTTTTGTTTGTTTGTTTGTTTTATTTGTTTGTTCCTTTGGAGGGGTTTTTTTGGTTTGGTTTTTTTTTGTTTGTTTTTTTTTTGTGTTTGTTCGTTTGGGGGCTTTCTGGGTTTTGGGGTTTTTTTTGTTTGGTTGGGTTTTCTTTTTCATTTTTGGGAGGGGGTTGGTTGTTTTTTTGTTTTGTTTTTTGTTTGGTTTGGTTTTTTTGGGGGGTTTTTTGTTTGTTTTGGTTTTTTGGGGGGGTTTTTTGCTTGTTTTGGGTTTTGGGGTTTTTTTTTGTTTTTTGTTTTGTTTTGTTTTTTGGGGGGGTGTTGCCTTTTTATTTTCCTTTTTTTGTTTGTTTTGTTTTGGGGTTTTTCTTGTGGGTTTTTTTTCCTTTTTTTTTTTTTTTTTGTTTGTTGGGAGGTTTTTTTTTTACTTTTCATTTTATTTTGGTTTGATTCATTTGCTTCTTCTACAACATCAGAACTGTGTGTGTAACACAGAATCCCAGAATCCTGGAACGGTTTGGGTGGGAAGGGACCTTAAATCCCACCCAGTGCCACCCCCTGCCCTGGGCAGGGACACCTCCCACAATCCCAGGTTGCTCCAAGCCCCCTCCAACCCGGCCTTGGACACTTCCAGGACCTTTGGTGCCTCCCCTTCCCTCTGTGCTGCAGCTCTGGGCAGGCTCCGGGTCTGCTGGGAAAGGGGAAGAAACTCTCCCCAAAATCCCAATCCCAAAATCCCGATCCCCAGAGTGCCAATCCCAAAACCCCAAAACCCCCTCCCACCCCTTCCAGGTGGGGTCCTGCTGGGGGGAATCCCCTTCCCAAAATCCCAACATCCCCTCCCACCCCCTAAAGGTGTGGGTCCTGTGAGTCTGCTGGGGTGTTGGGACCCCTCCCCAAAATCCCAAAGCCCCCTCCCACCCCCTCCTGGTTGGGTACTGTGAGTTTGTTGGGGTGGAGAGAACCCCTCCCCAAAATCGCAACACCCCAACACCCACTCCACCACCTCCCACCCCTCCAGGTGTGGGTACAGTGAGTCTGTGGGGAGGAACCTCTTCCCAAAATCCCAACACTCCTCCCATCCCCTCCCACCCTCTCCAACTCCCTTCCCACCCCCTCCCACCACTTCCCAGTTCTCCACATGTGGGTACTGGGAGTCTGCTTGAGGAGAGGGAAACCCCCCCCAAAACCCCAACACCCTCTCCATCCCTCCCAGCCCTCCACATGTGGATACTGAGAGCCTGCTGGGTGGGGGGGGAATCTCCTCCCCAAAATCCCAAAACCCCCTCCCACCCCCTCCTGGTTGGGTACTGTGAGTTTGTTGGGGTGGAGGGAACCCCTCCCCAAAATCCCAACACCCCTCCCGTCCCTTCCCAGCCCCTCCATCACCTCCCACCCCTCTAAGTGTGGGTC
>NW_020885383.1:16468-16812 GCF_003945725.1 Corapipo altera
CCCAACAGGCCCTCCCACCCCCTCAAGGTGTGGGTACTGTGAGTCTGCTGGGATGGAACCCCTCCCCAAAATCCCAACACTCCTCCCACCTTCTCCCATCACTTCCCACCCCTCCACGTGTGGGTCCTGTGAGTCTGAGGGGTGGGAGGGGGCCTTGGGATTTTGGGGATGGGTTTCCCTCCCATCCTCTCCCTCCCCCTCCATCCCTCCCACCCCTCCACGTGTGGGTACTGTGAGCCTGTGTGGGGTGGGAACCCCTCCCAAAACCCCAACACCCCTTCCCTACCCACTCCATCACCTCCCACCCCTCCACGTGTGGGTACTGCGAGCCTGTGGGGGGTGGG
>NW_020885384.1:0-2930 GCF_003945725.1 Corapipo altera
TCACCCCCGCTGTCCCCATCACCCCCACTATCCCATTGTCCCCATCGTCCTCATTGTCTGCCTTGCTCATGTCACCCCCATTGTCCCCATCCCCCGATGCTCCCCTCTCCCTCCCCCCAGCAGCCCCCTGATCCCCCCGTTCCCGCAGCCGCCGGCACTCCCCAGGTGCAGGTGAGCCCGGAGCGGACGGAGGTGCAGGAGGGCTCCACGGTGCGGCTCTACTGCCGGGTCTCGGGGTCCCCCACCGCCACCATCACCTGGGAGAAGCAGGGGGGCACCCTGCCGCCTCAGGTGAGCAGGGCACGGCACCCTGGGATGCTGGGGGGGGATGTGGGTGCACCATGGGTGCCACTCACACCGGTCCTGGTGCCGCAGTCGCGCGCCGAGCATGGTGACATCGCCACGCTGGTCATCCCCACCGTGACGGCGGCCGACGGCGGAGTCTACCTGTGCGTGGGCACCAGCGCCGCCGGCACGGCCCGCGCCGCCATCGAGGTGGCTGTGGTGCCAGGTGAGGCAGGTGGGGGACGCCGGAGGGGTTTGGGGTTGGTTTTGGGGACGACAACCCACCCGTGTGCCCTGGTTTGCTCCCCACAGGGACGGCGCCGCCCGTCCGCATCGAGTCCTCGTCCCCATCTGTCACCGAGGGGCAGACCCTGGACCTGGACTGTGTGGTGGCAGGGCCCGGTTCTGCCACCGTGGTGTGGTACAAGCGCGGGGGCTCCCTGCCCGCCGGGCACCAGGTGGGGCACATCAGGGTGGGCAGTGCCCCAAATCTTGCCCTGTCCCCTGCTGTGTGACACTAGTTAGTGCGTGTCCCCAACCACAGGTCTCAGGGTCCCGGCTCCGGGTGCCCCACGTCACAGCGGCTGACTCAGGGGAATACGTGTGCCGGGCGAGCCTGGGCACCACCGTCCGCGAGGCCTCTGTCACCGTCACTGTCGTGGCCGCGGCCGGCTCGTCCTACGGTGAGACCAGGCCTGGTGGCACCGCGGGGGACATGCTGGTCCCCAACGGGTGGTCACAGCTCTGTCCTCCCCCGCAGGACCCCCAGCTTCGGGTGTCCCTGTGCGGATCGAGGCATCCTCATCCACCGTGGCTGAGGGACAGACCCTGGACCTCAACTGCGTGGTGGCTGGGCAGGGACAGGCCACTGTCACCTGGTACAAGCGCAGGGGGACCCTCCCGGCTAAGCACCAGGTAGGAGACATGAAGGGGGTGTCACCAAGAGGGGACTATGTGGTGGCAGCACCCAGCTCTGCCCCTCCAAGGGTTGTGCAATCCCAGGTGACCCCCGTGTCCCCTCCCCGCAGGTTTCTGGCTCCCGGCTGCGGCTGCTGCAGGTGACAGCGGCCGACTCGGGCGAGTACGTGTGCCGGGTGACCAGCGGGGCCACCACCAGGGAGAGCGCGGTCATGGTGACCATCCAGCCCAGTGGGGCCAGCGCCTACCGTGAGTGGGGACAACAGGGGGGAGGCAGTGCCAGCAGGGAGCCCCGTGTGCCTCAGCACTGAGCCATGGCTCACGTGCCCTGCCATGGTCATTGGTGTCACCAGTGTCACCCTCCTGTCTCGGTCCCCAGCCCCAGGCAACACCACCCCCCTGCGCATCGACTCCCCGTCCTCCACCGTGGTCGAGGGACAGACCCTGGACCTCAACTGCGTCATCGCCAGTGGCCCTGCCCAGGCCACTGTCACCTGGTACAAGCGCGGGGGGACCCTCCCAGCCAAGCACCAGGTAGGGGACCTGGAGGGGGATGTCACCGAGGGGGTGAATAAGGTTGACCCACAACTCCATGCAAGTCCAGGTGGCCCTGGGCAAGTCCAAGTGACCCCATCCAAGATCAGGAAGCTCCACCCAAGCCCTGGAGGCCCATGCAAGGTCAGGTGGCCCTGGGCAAGTCCAAGTGACCCCTTGCAAGCCCTGGTGGCACATACAAGGTTGTGTTGTACATGAAGCCCACGGGAGTCCAAGCAGCCCGTGCAAGGTCAGGTGTCCCCATTCAAGCTCTGGTGGTCCATGTGAGTCCTGGTGGCCCATTTAAGCCCACATGGCCCCGTGGAAGCTGAAATGGCCCCATACAAGCCCCAGCAACCCCGTGGAAGCCCAGGTGGCCCCAGTGACCCCCGTGTCCCCTCCCCACAGGTTTCTGGCTCCCGGCTGCGGCTGCTGCAGGTGACGGCGGCCGACTCGGGCGAGTACGTGTGCCGGGTGACCAGCGGGGCCACCACCAGGGAGACCTCCATCATGGTGACCATCCAGCCCAGTGGGGCCAGCGCCTACCGTGAGTGGGGGCAGGGGACATGGGAGGTTACCCATGGGTGGGTGTCACTGCCCCGCGGTGTCCTGGGATCTGGGATGAATCAATCCCTGGAGAAGACATTCCTATGCGTGCCCATCCCGGATTCCCAGACTCCCAGTGTCCCTTAGAGGGTCACATGTGGTGGTGGATGCAATCTCTAACCCTTCTCGGTCCCCAGCCCCGGGCAGCACGACCCCCCTGCGCATCGAGTCGTCATCCCTGTCGTCCCCCGTGACCGAGGGACAGACCCTGGACCTCAACTGTGTCATCGCCAGCCCCGCCCAGGCCACTGTCACCTGGTACAAGCGCGGGGGGACCCTCCCAGCCAAGCACCAGGTAGGGGACACAGAGGGGATGTCACCAATGGGGGAGGATGGGGGTGACCCACAGCTCTGTGCAAACTCAAGTGGCCCCACACAAGCCCAGGTGACCCCAGGTCAGTTGGCCCTGGGCAAGCCCAAGTGACCCCATGGAAGCCCAAGTGATCCCATGCAAGCCCAGATGACCCTGTGGAAGTCCAGATGGCCCATGGAAGCCCAGATGACCCCATATAAGCCCAGATGGCCCCATATAAGCCCAGATGGCCCAGGGAAGCCCAAGTGACCCCATGCAAGCCCTGGTGACTCTG
>NW_020885384.1:2940-13021 GCF_003945725.1 Corapipo altera
CCCTGGTGACTCTGTGTAAGCCCAGGTGGCCCAGGGAAGCCCAAGTGTCGCCGTGCAGACTCGAGTGGCCTCATGCAATCCCAAATGGCCCCGTGCCAGCGCTGATGGCCCCGGTGACCCCTGTGTCCCCTCCCCACAGGTGTCTGGCTCCCGACTGCGGCTGCTGCAGGTGACGGCGGCCGACTCGGGCGAGTACGTGTGCCGGGTGACCAGCGGGGCCACCACCAAGGAGATCTCCATCATGGTGACCATCCAGCCCAGTGGGGCCAGCGCCTACCGTGAGTGGGGACAGGAGGTGACAGGGGACAGTGCCACAGGGTCAGGGGTGACTGTCCCATCTCTGTCCCCAGCTGCTGGTGTCACCCCCCCTGTGCGCATCGAGTCCTCGTCCTCCTCCGTGGCCGAGGGACAGACCCTGGACCTCAACTGCATCGTGGCTGGGCAGGGACAGGCCACTGTCACCTGGTACAAGCGTGGGGGGTCCCTCCCAGCCAAGCACCAGGTAGGGGACCGAGGAGCATTTTGGAGTGGGAAAGGGATTTTTGGGAGTGATGAGGGGTTTGTGTCCCCATTCTCTCCTGTGTCACCCCCCTACAGGTGTCGGGCACCCGCCTGCGCATCCCGCAGGTGACAGCGGCCGACTCGGGGGAGTACGTGTGCCGGGTGACATCAGGCACTGCCACACATGAGACATCCCTCATCGTCACCATCCAGACTGGCGCCGGCTCCTCTTACGGTACCAGGGGTGGGCGGTGACATGGGGACACAGTGGGGACACTGTGGTGCCCCCACTGACCCCACTGCCACCCCCAGGCGTCGGTGTCACGCCGCCGGTGAGGATCGAGACTTCGTCTGCTGCTGTCACCGAGGGACAGACTCTGGACCTCAACTGCATGGTGGCAGGACAGGGTCACCCCCATGTCACCTGGTACCGGCGCGGGGGGGCTCTGCCCCCCAACAGCCAGGTGGGACACAGGGGAGGTGGCATCACCCCGCAGGGCACAGCCCCACGACAGGCATTGATGTGTACCCAACGTGTCACCTCCCCAGGTGTCGGGGACCCGGCTGCACCTCGCCCAGGTGGCGGTGGCCGATTCGGGGGAGTACGTGTGCCGGGTGACCCTGGGCAGTGTCACGCAGGAGGCGTCTGTCATTGTCACCGTGCCCAGCAGCGCCGGCACCTACTACCGTGAGTGCAAGCGAGAGGGCAGCGCTTGGGGACAGTCAGGTGTCACCTCGATGATAAACGTCCCCTTTCCCTGTCCTCTCCAGCCTCTGGTGTCTCCCAGCCCCTCCACATTGAGTCCTTGTCCTCGGCCATTGCCGAGGGACAGACCCTGGACCTCAACTGCGTGGTGGCCGGGTCCGGCCCCACCACCGTCACGTGGTACAAGCGTGGGGGGTCCCTGCCCGCCAGCCACCAGGTAGGGCACAGAGGGAGGTCACCTTGAGTTTGTCCCATCCCCTGCTCTACAGTGCTGACTTGTCTCCTAATTGTCCCCTCCAAGGTGTCGGGCAGCCGCCTGCGCATCCCCCAGGTGACGGCGGCCGACTCGGGCGAGTACGTGTGCCGGGTGACATCGGGGGGCGTCACCCAGGAGACATCCCTCATCGTCACCATCGATGACGGGGCCAACCCATCCCACTGTGAGTGCCACCCTCTGGGGGACGGATCCTCACCCGTGTGGGGGACCACTGGGGACAGTCACTCCAACCCTTCCCATTCAGCCTCTGCCATCACGCCGCCCATCCGCATCGAGTCCTCAGCGTCCTCTGTCACTGAGGGGCAGACCATGGACCTGGACTGCGTGGTGGCCGGGGAGGGACAGGCCACCATCACCTGGTACAAGCGCGGGGGGTCCCTCCCGGCCAAGCACCAGGTAGGAGGGGACACCTGCGGGGTGGGGGACGGTGGCTGTGGGTGGCTGGTTGATGCCACCACCTGGTGTTGTGATGTCCCCAGATGTCGGGGTCCCGCCTGCGGCTGTCGCAGCTCTCGGTGGCCGACTCGGGGGAGTATGTGTGCCGGGCAGACACGGGCAGTGTCTCTCGCGAGGCCACTGTCACCGTCACCGTCACCTCCCGGGACAGCTCCAGCTACCGTGAGTGCAGCCATGGGGTGGGGGAGGATGGTGGGGGGTGTGGGTGACATGGGTGACCTCATGGCTTCCCTGTCCCTTTGTCCCCGCAGGCCTGCAGAGCCCCATCATCTCCATCGACCCTCACAGCATGGCCGTGGCACCGGGGGAAGATGCCACCTTCAAGTGCCGCGTCCACGACGGCGCCCGGCCCGTCAACGTCACCTGGCGGATGGGACCTGGCCAGCACTTCCAAGGTATAGTGGTGCCCGGGGTGGCCCTGGCACGGTACCCAGCATGGCCCTGGTGCTGATGGCTGCTCCTTACCCAGACAACGTGAAAATCAGCGCTAATGGCTCGGTCATCTCCATCACTGGTGCCCATGTGGGCAACCAGGGCGCCTACCACTGCGTGGCCTCCAACCGCTTTGGCGTCGCCAGCAGCGTCGTCAACCTCGTGGTGCAAGGTATGAGGTGGCTGTGGTGGCCCCGTCCCTGCATGCTCCAGATGCCCCCCAGGTGGTGGCATCCCCATTGACATCCTCATGTTGGTGTCTCTCGTGGGCTCCGGGTCTTCTTGCACTGGTGGTGTCCCCATCCTCATGTCCTCCAGCTGCCCCCAGGGTGATGGCGTCCCTGTCCCCATGCTGGTGTCCTCACATGTCCCCTCCATGCTTCACCTGGAGTGGTGGCACTCGTGTCCCCATGCTGGTGTCCTCCCGGTGCTCCAGGGGTGATGATGTCTCCATCCCCATGGCCATGTCCTCGATGTGCTCCAGATGCCCCTGGGATGATATGTCCCCATCCCTGGGTCCTCCATGTGCTCCAGATGCCCCTGGGATGATGGGGTCCCCAGCCCCACTCCCATGCTCACATCCTGCTCGTGTTCCCGACATCCCCAAGGTGATGGTGCCCCCGTGGCCATCCCTCACGGTGGTGTCCCCATCCCCACAGCCCTGTCCTCCTCCTTCTCCAGGTGCCCCCACCGTGTCAGTCATGCCACCAGGCCCCGTGACAGTGAAGGAGGGCAAATCCCTGAGCCTGGAGTGCCTTGGTCGGGGCGAACCGCGGCCACTGGTGCGCTGGAGCCGGCTGGGCTCCCGGCAGAAGGTGGAGCACCAGACCCTCCTGCACATGGACAGCCAGGCCATCCTGCAGGTGAGGGGGCACCCCGGGGTGCTTCAGGGCACCAGAGGATGCCCAGTGCTCACCCCACACCCTGTCCCCTCCACCCAGCTCTCCCCAGCCAAACCAGAGCATGCTGGGACCTACGTGTGCACGGCACACAGCGCGCTGGGCTCGGCGCAGGCGCGGGTGGACGTGGGCGTGGAGTCGGCGCAGCGGCACCCCGGAGCTCCTGAGGTCACCGCGCCGGCCACTGTCACCGTGGTGGCCGGGGACACGGCCACGCTGCACTGCACTGCCACAGGTACGGGCGGGAGGGGTGGTGGTGCAGGACAGGCACCCCAGGCAGTGCCCGACCTGACGGGCGCCGGTGTGGCCGCAGGGGACCCGATGCCGCGGATCGAGTGGTCGAAGCTGCGGGCACCCCTGCCCTGGCAGCACCGCGTGGTCAACGGGACCCTGGTGATCCCTCGTGCCGCGCAGCAGGACTCAGGCCAGTACATCTGCAATGCCACCAGCCCCGTGGGCTCCACAGAGGTCTTCGTCACCCTGGACGTGGAGAGTAAGGAGAGGGTCCCAGGGGGGTTGGGTGCCCCTGGGCCCCTCCTGCCACCTTCACCTCTACCACCACCCATCCTCAGCTCCTCTCTGTCCTTCCTCTGCACGTGCCCATCCCCATCGCTGCTCCCACCCTCACATCCAGCCCTTCCCTGTGGGACCATCCTCATCCCATCCCAGCGCTCGTCCTCTCCATCTCCTCTCAAGATCTGTCACCCAGTCCTTCCCATGGATGTGGCCACCAGCTTGTCCCATCTCTGTGCACATCTGTCTCCACTTCTGCTCTCTCCTCCATCCATCCATCCATCCATCCCCTATTCCTGGATCCATCCACGGTTCACCCCTCCCAGCTCACACCCACCTCTCCATCTCTGCTCGTATCTCTCCTTCCATTTCTTCCTCATGAATCCATCCATCACATTCATCCCAAACACACCTATCTCTCCATCTCCTTACTCCTCCATCTATCTCTTCCCTGTGGATTCACCCATCTCTGGCCCATCCCAGCACATGCCCATCTCTCCATTTCTTCTCACACCCTTCCATCCATCCCTTCCTTGTGCATCATCCGTCTCATCCATCCCAGCACACACCCAACTCACCATCTCCTCTCTGACTCTGCCAATCATCCATCCATCCATCCATCCATCTACCCACAATCCCCTCCCCTTCATCCATGGATTCATCCATCACTCAGCTGTCCCAGCTCTCCATCTCCTAACTCCTCCACCCGACTCCTCCATCCCAGCACACACCCATCTCTACATCTCCTCACTTCTCCATCCACCTTTTCCTTGTGGATTCATCCATTGCTTATCCATCCCAGCTGATATCCATCTCACCATCTCCTCCCACACCCTTCCATCCATCCCTTCCTTGTACGTCCATCCATGTCATCCACCCCAACACACACCCATCTCTCAGTCTCCCCTCAGACTTATCCATCCAACCCTTCCTGGTACATTCATCCCTCACATCTTACTCTCCATTTCCCAACTCCTGCATCCATCTTTTCCTTGTGCATCATCCATCTCCTCCATTCCAGCACACGCCCAACTTGCCATCTCCTCTCAGACTCTGCCAATCATCCATCCATCCATCTATCCATCCGCCCACATCCCCACCTCTTCCATATGGATTCATCCATCACTCAGCCATCCCACCTCCTGTCACACCCTTCCATCCATTTTTTCCTTGTGCATCCATCTTTCATCCATCCCAGCGCACACCCATCTCTCCATCTCTGCTCACACCCCTCCATCCATCCCTTCCTCTTGGATCCATCTGTCTCTCACCCATGCCAGCATGTGCCCATCTCTCCATCTTCTCTCAAACTCTGCCATCCACCCATCCCTTCCTGGTGGATTCATCCATCATTCAGTCATCCAGCTCACATCCACCTCTTCATCTCCTGTCACACCCCTCCATCCATCCCTTCCTTGAGGATCTGTCCATCCCTGGTCCACCCCAGCACACACCTATCACTCCTTTTTGTCCCAAACTCATCTGTCCATCCATCCCTCCATGCATCCATCCCTCCATCCATTTCTTCCATATGAATTCATCCACTTTGTCCATCCCAGCACATGCCCATCTCATCATCTCTTCTCAAACTCCGCCATCCATTCACCTACCCATCTCTCCATCCATCCATCCCTCCATCCATCCATCCCTCCATGCATCCATCCCTCCATGCATCCATTCCTCCATCCATCCATCCCTCCATGCATCCATCCCTCCATCCATCCCTCCCTCCATCCATCCCTCCACACATCCATCCCTCCATCCATCCTTCCCTCCTGGTAGATCCATCCATCACTCAGCGTCCCAGCCATCCATATCTCATCTCCTCTCCCACTCCTCCATCCATCCCTTCCTCACAGATCCATCCAACCCTCATCCATCCCAACACCCACCCGCCTCCACCCCCCCCACACCCTGCTCCAACACCCTCCTTGCCCCGCTGACCCGTTCCCGGCCCCATCCCCGCTGAGGCTCCGTGCATCCCGCAGCCGCTCCGTACGCCACGGTGCTGCCGGAGGACGCCGCGGTGCGCGCGGGGGACGCGCTGCAGGTGCAGTGCCTGGCGCACGGCACCCCCCCGCTGCACTACACCTGGGCCAAGGTGAACGGGAGCCTGTCGGGGCGCGTGTCCCACCGCGCCGGCCTCCTGCGCATCGGCCCCGCCGCCCCCGCCGACGCCGGCACCTACCGCTGCCTGGTCACCAACCGCGTGGGCACCGCCGAGGCCTTCGCCCGCGTGGCTGTCCACGGTGAGCCCTCTGGGACCAGGGTACCACTGAGCTCTGCGTCACTCCAAGGTTGCTCCCGGTGCTGCCTGGGTGCTCCTGGTGCTGCCTGGGTACTACCGGGCTCTGCATCCCGCCCGGGTGATCCCAGTGCCACCTGGTACCATCGATGTCCTCCACCCCTCCCAGGTGGCACTGCTGAAGGTGTGGACATCGGTGGTGGTCCCTTGGCGGTGCGGGTGACCCCGGGGAGCCTCGTCAAGGGAGTGGGTGGCACCGCCGAGTTCGCCTGCGCCGTGTCCGGGGACCCCCGGGCGCGTGTGGAGTGGCTGAAGGAGGGCGGGGAGCTGCCCCCCACCCACAGCGTGAGGGACGGGGTGCTGCGGTAAGGAACGGGGGATGGGGAGGTGGGACCCCCCTGACCCCCTGTGGGGTCCCTCACCCCGGCTGTGTCCCCACAGGATCCCGGAGCTGGCGTGGGGGGCACAGGGGGTGTACGTGTGCCGGGCCAGCGCCCCGGGCGGGCAGGCGGAGGACAGGGCCACCCTCACCGTCCAGGGTAGGAGCAGCACCGGGGCACAGGAGACCCCTGACCTATCCCCCACGGGCACCTCCCCCCACACAGGGGCACCCCAGTACCTTCCATTTCCCTAAATCCACGGTCACCTGGGCACCCCCCAAGTCTCCCAACACCCATGGACACCCCGATATCCCAAATCTCTCCCCATGCCCACAGGCACCCCAGTACCCTCAATCTCTCCCCACACCCATCACAACCCTGGTACTCCCTGTCTCCCCATGCCTGTGAGTACCCCAACACCCCCAACGTCTCCCCAGCCCATAAGCACCCCAACACCTCCAACACCTCCCCATTCCCAATCCCACTGGTCCCCCCATCCCCTTGAACACCCCATTTCTCCCCATCTCCCACTCCTCTCGTGGCACCCTGGGCTGCGATGCCTCCCTGTGCCAGGGGGTCACCCCAAAACCCCGCTGTCCCCCCAAGCTCTCCCCAGGGCCCTGATCAACATCCGGACAGCCGTGCAGACGGTGCTGGTGGGGACGACAGTGGAGCTGGAGTGCCTGGGCTTGGGTGAACCACGTCCCCACGTCACCTGGAGCAAAGTGGGGGGCCGCATCCGTCCCGGGGTGCTGGTCCGCGCTGGCACCCTCACCATCGAGCGGGTGGAGCGGGCGGACGCGGGGCAGTACCGCTGCACCGCCACCAACGCCGTGGGCACCGTCCAGTCCCACGTCATCCTGCACGTGCAAGGTGGGCACGCGGAGCTGGGGGGACACACGCGGAGCTGGGGGGACACACATGGTGTCACCGCAGCCCTGGTGACACCCCCGTGTGTCCCCAGCCGCCCCCCAGATCGCGGGGCAGCCAGAGGTGAAGGAGGTGTCCGTGGGATCGGCGGCTGTTCTGCCATGCCTGGCGTCCGGCTTCCCGGTGCCAGAGATCACCTGGAGCAAGGTGAGAGGGAGGGGTGGGGTGGGGGGGGAGGGTCGGGGGGCACCGTGTGTGGGTGCTGACCCCCACACTGTGTCACAGCTGGAGGGGGAGCTGCCGGCGGGTGCCAGGGTGGAGGGGAACGTGCTGACCCTGCCGGCCGTGCGCCCTGAGGACGGCGGCGTCTACACCTGCACCGCCGGCAACCACCGCGGCCAGGAGACGGCCTACTATGTGCTCAAGGTCCAGGGTGAGGAGGGGCGGACGGGCAGAGGGCTGGGCAGGAGTGGGGGTGATATCCCCGAACCCCTCCTGACCCGCCCTGTCCCCACAGAGCACCTGGTTCCCTATTTCGGGCAGTCGCCCCAGTCCTTCCTCCCCCTGCCCACCATCAAGGACGCCTACAAGAGGTTTGAGATCCTCATCAGCTTCCGGCCTGATGCTGCTGATGGTGAGCCCGTGTCCCCCATGTGTCCCTGTGTCCCCCTCCATGCTCTCTCCACTGTTTCCTCCTCCCTTCATCCTCCCCCTGCCCTCCTTTATCTCCCATTCTTGTTTCATCTGAGCCCCTCCACTTTATGGGGGAGTTCTCCTCCATCCTGGGGGGATTTTGAGATCCCCTAGGACATGACCCCCACCCCAGGGTGGGGACCCTCCTGCCTGAACTCCTCCCACCCCTCAGGACTTCTCCTCTACAACGGGCAGAGGAAAAACAGTGGCGCCGACTTCATCTCCTTTGGGCTGGTGGGCGGCCGCCCCGAGTTTAGGTGAGAGCCACGAGTGGGTGCTCTGGGACAGGGGGGAGATGGATGCCAGCACCCACCCACACCCCTTGTGCCCCAAAACAATCAGGTTTGATGCCGGTTCGGGCATGGCCACCATCCGTCACCCCGTGGCGCTGCGGCTGGGCCAGTACCACACCGTGCGGCTGCTCCGCAACCTCACCTGGGGCTCGCTGGCACTGGACGGGCACCCCCCCCGTTAATGGCACCTCCCAGGTAGTGATTCGGGGGGTGGTGGCAGGTATTGGGTGGGGGTCAGGGTGCTGGAGGTGGTGCCCACCTGTCTATGCCTGCAGGGGAAGTTCCAAGGGCTGGATCTGAACGAGGAGCTGTTCCTGGGCGGGTACCCCGACATCAGCGCCGTGGCCAAGACGGGGCTCAGCCGTGGCTTCATGGGTGAGTGCTGGGTTTTGGGGGGCACCAGGGCGGGGGGGGGCTGGGCATCACGTGGCAGTTGTGCCCATCCCCATCCCTGCGCAGGCTGCGTGCGCCAGCTCCGCATCCAAGGAGAGGACGTGGCCTTTGGGGACATGGACCTGCAGGCACACGGTGTCACCAACTGTCCCACCTGCCAGGACCGGCCGTGCCAGGTGAGGTTGGAGGGGGTGGGAGGTGCCCACCCATCGCCACCCACGGCTGACACCCACATCACCCCTTCCCCAGAACGGCGGCGTGTGCCAGGACGACGAGAGTGGCACCTACATGTGCCGCTGTCCCCACGGCTTCACCGGCAGCAACTGCGAGTACTCGCAGGCTCTGCACTGTCACCCAGGTAGGTGACACCACCCTGCCGTGGGGATGGCACCTCGGTGTCCCTCTCGGCTGGGTGCTCATGGCTTGTCACCCCACAGAGGCCTGTGGGCCCGATGCCACCTGTGTCAACCGGCCGGACGGGCAGGGCTACACCTGCCGCTGCCACCTGGGCAAGAGCGGGGACAGGTGCACTGAGGGTGAGTGACACGGGGACACGGGGCTGGCACCGCCCTGGGGACATGGCACAAGGTGGGGACCATCCTGGGGAGGTGGGACATGGCTGGGACCACCCCAGGGAGATGGGCACAGACCTGGGACCACTGTGGGAACTTGGGAACATGACTGGGTACCACCCTGGGGACACGGGGATTGGGTGAGCATCACCCTGGGGAAATGGGGACATGGCTGAGGACCATCCTGGGGACACATGGATGGGGTGGGTACCACCCTGGGGAAATTGGGGACATAGCTGGATACCACCCTGGGGACATGGGGATTGGGTGAGTATCACCCTGGGGAAATTGGGACATAGCTGGGGACCACCCTGGGGACATGGGGATGGGGTGGGAAGCACTCTGGAGATGTGGGCATGTGATGAGAACCACCACAGGGAGATGGGCACAGGGCTGGGGACCCCCGGCTGTGGACATGGGGCTGGGACCACCCTGAGGACACAGATGGTCCATGGGGCTGGGACTGTTCCAGGGAGATGGGCATGGGGTTGGGACCCTGGGGAGATGGATACGAGGCTGCCACCACCCTGGGGACACTGGCACGGGGATCGGGACCAGCCTGGGGAGATGGGCACTGTGGGGATGGAGGTGTTGGGGTCCCACTGTGGGGTTTGAGGTTGGGGTCCCACTGTGGGTATGGAGGTTGTGGAGGGATAATGGGGTCCCACCATGGGGTTGGAGGTTGGGGATGGGTGATGGGGTCCCACCACGGGGTTGGAGGTTGGGATCCCACCATAGGACGAAGGCTGGGGATGGATAATGAGATCCCACCTCGGGGATGGATAATGGGATCCCACCTCGGGGATGGATAATGGGATCCCACCTCAGGGATGGATAATGGGATCCCACCT
>NW_020885384.1:13031-16298 GCF_003945725.1 Corapipo altera
ATGGATAATGGGATCCCACCTCAGGGATGGATAATGGGATCCCACCTTGGGGATGGATAATGGGATCCCACCTCAGGGATGGATAATGGGATCCCACCTCGGGGATGGATAATGGGGTCCCACCATGGGATGGAGGTTGGAGGTGGGTGATGTTGTCCCGCCCTGGGGATGCAGGTTGGGGTTCTGCCATGGATATGGATTTTGGGGATGGATATTGGGGTTCTGCCATGGATATGGATTTGGATTTTGGGGATGGAGGTTAGGTTTCTGCCATGGATATAGATGTTGGGATGGATGATGGGGTCCTACTCTGGGGATTGAGGATGGGTTTCTGCCATGGGTATGGATTTTGGGGGTGGAGGTTGGCGTTCTGCCATGGGTATGGATTTTGGGGATGGAGTTGGATTTCTGCCATGGGTATGGATGTTGGGGGTGAAGGTTGGGTTTCTGCTATGGATATGGATGTTGGGGGTGGGTGATGGGGTCCCACCTGGGGATGCAGGTTGGGTCCCACCTGGGGATGCAGGTTGGGTCCCACCATGGGGATGGAGGTGGGGTCCCAGCGTGGGGCACTGACTGGGGTGCACAGGGGAGGCGGTGAACGTGCCGTCCTTCGAGGAGGACGGAGCCTTCGTGTCGTACCCACCCCTCACCAACGTGCACCATGAGCTGCGCGTGGAGGCCGAGTTCCTGCCGCTGGCACCCGACGGGCTCCTGCTCTTCAGCGCCGGCAAAGCTGCCCCCGTCGAGGACTTCGTGGCCTTGGCCATGGTCGGGGGCCACCTCGAGTTCCGCTACGAGCTGGGCTCAGGTGGGTGGCACAGGGACGAGGGCACTGCAGGGGAGGGCTCTGGGGATCCCGGGGGTAGGGAGTGAAGTGGCATTACCTGGGTCCATTGGTGTCACAAGAGTCCCTGAGCTGTAGTGGGGTCCCCTGGCACCACTGGGGTCCCTTGGTATCACCGGGGTCCCTTGGTATCACTGGGGTCCCCAAGTGCTGTTAGGGTCCCTGATCATCATTGAGGTCCCCTGTTGTCACCAGGGGGTGACCCTAACCCCAACCCTTGGCATCACTGGGGTCCCCAAGTGTCACTGGGGTGTTCTGGTACCACTGGGGTCCCCAGGGATCCCTGGGCATTCCTGAGATCCCCTTGGCATCCCTGAAGTACCCCGGTGTCACTGGGGTCCCCTGGCATCACATCCCTAGGAGTTAGGGTCCCCAAGCATCACTGTCACACCACTGGGGTCCTCAGGCACTGCTTTGGTCCCCAAATATCACTGTGGTCCCTTGGCCACACTGGTGTCCTCACTGGGTCTTCTGGCACCACTGGGTCACTGGGTTTACACACCACTAAGTGTCACCTTGATCTCACTGGGGTCCCCCGATGCTGCCAGGGTCCCTGGACATCTGTGGGGTCCCCTGGTATCACTGGGGTCCCTTGTTACCACTGGGGTCCTCAGGCACCACCGAGGTCCCCCAGCATCACTGGGGACACTTCTCAGGTTCCTGAGCATCTCCAGTGTCCCCTGGTGTCCCCTGGTGTCCCTGTTGCCCCCCATGACCTCCCCCATCCCCAGGCCCGGCGGTGCTGCGGAGCACGGGCCCGGTGGCACTGGGACAGTGGCACTGGGTGACGGCCGAGCGGCTGAACAAGGACGGGACCCTCGTGGTGGACGATGCAGCCCCCGTGAAACGCTCCTCGCCCGGCAAGAGCCAGGGGCTGAACCTGCGCAGCCCCCTGTACCTGGGGGGCACCGAGCCCCCGCTCCGGCCCCCCACCAACGCCTCCTTCCGTGGCTGCATCGGAGAGGTGAGACCCCCTGGTGGCCCCTCGTGGGGGGAAAACACCCGTGGTGTCCCCTTGGTGGGGACCTGACCCCCCCTTGTTGTCCCTTCAGCAGGGAGGTGACTCCTCTTGGTGGCCCCTCACTGGGAGGTGACCCCCATTGGTGACCCCCCAGCAGAAGGGGAGACCCCCCCTTAGTGTCCCCTCACTGGGGAGAGATCCCTCTTGGTGTCACCTTGGAGGGGAGCTGACCCTCCTTGGTGTCCCTGCATTGGGGGGGTGAACGCCCTTGGTGTCCTTTCACTGAGGGGAGACCCCCTTGGTGTCCCCTTGTTGGTGTCCCCTCACTGGGGAGGTGACCCAGACTGGTCACTGGGGTGACCTCTGCTTGGTGTCCCCTCACTGGGGAGGTGACCCAGACTGGTCACTGGGGTGACCCCCCCTTGGTGTCCCCTCACTGGGGAGGTGACCCCCTTGGTTGGGAGGTGACCCTGCTGGTGTCCCCACTGGGTGTCCCCCATTGGGGAAGCAATGCCATTGGTGAGGAGGTGACCCCCTTGGTGTCCCCTTGTTGGTGTCTCGTTGTTGGGGAGGTGACCCCTTGGTGGAGAGATGACACTTATCGATGTCCCCTTGGTGTCCCCCCCGGGAGGTGACCCCTCACTGGGGAGGTGACCCCCTTGTTTGGGAGGTGTCCTGCACTGGGAGGTGCCCCCACTGGCAGGGATGTGACCACGTGTGGTGTCCCCACTGCGAGGTGGCCGTGGGGTGTCCCCTCTTTGAGGTGGCCATGTGGTGTCCCCCCCCAGGTGTCCATCAACGGGAAGCGGTTGGAGCTGCGGGAGCGGTTCCTGCGCAGCCGGGGGGTCCGGCCCTGCGGGCACCGCGCGCCGTGTCGGCCGGGGACACGCGGTGAGACCCCGGGGGGACAGGGAGGGGTGAGGGGGGACTGTGGGGGGTGTTTGTACACATGTGTGTGCGCTCTGTGTATGGCTGCATGTGCATTTGTACATGTGTGTGTTGCACGTGTGTGTGCGCGTGTGCTGCACATGTGTATGGCTGCATGTGCATTTGCACACGTGTGTGTGCACGTGCTGCACATGTGCTGCGCGTGCCCGTGTGCTCCATGTGTAAGCACACGCACTGTGCGCGCACGTGTGCTGCACATGGGGTGCTCTCTGTGTGCACGTGTGTGCATGGGGTGTGTGCTGTATGTGTGCACTGTGTGTGTGTGCACCGTGGGTGTGTGTGCACTCTGTGTGTGTGCACTGTGTGTGTGTGTGCACTGTGTGTGTGTGTGCACTGTGGGTGTGCACTGTGTGTGCTGTGTGTGTGTGTGTGCACTGTGTGTGTATGTGTGCACTGTGTGTGTGTGTGTGTGTGTGCAGTGTGTGTGTGCAGTGTGTGTGTGCACTCTGTGCATGTGTGCACTCTGTGTGTGTGTGTGTGCCCTGTGTGTGTGCTGTGCACACGCTGTGTG
>NW_020885384.1:16308-16785 GCF_003945725.1 Corapipo altera
ATGTGTGTGTGTGTGTGTGTGCACTGTGGGTGTGCACTGTGGGTGTGTGCACTGTGGGTGTGTGCACTGTGGGTGTGTGTGTGCACTGTGTGTGTGTGTGTGCACTGTGTGTATGTACTGTGTGTGTTTGTGTGCACTGTGTGTGTGCCCTGTGTGCTGTGCACACGCTGTGTGCACGTGTGTGCTGTGTCCCCATGGCTGTGCCGCTGTGTCACACTGTCCCCGCTGTCCCCAGGCCCACACTGTGAGCAGGAGGAGGAGGAGGAGGAGGCCGAGGGCTGCGGGCCCTCCCGGCCCTGCCTGCACGGCGGCTCCTGCGTCCACGGCTCCTGCCACTGCCCCCCCGGCCACAGCGGGGCCCGCTGCCAGCACCGTGAGGGGACATGGGGATGGAGGGGGACTGGGGGGCACTGGGGACACTGCCAGCACTGTGAGGGGACATGGGGATGGAGGGGGACTGGGGGGCACTGGGGACAC
>NW_020885385.1:0-16784 GCF_003945725.1 Corapipo altera
TAAAGGGGCCATTGTGACACTGTAGGGCCTCCTGGAGCCAAAGGAACCCTGAGACTTTTCAGAACCTCATGGAATCAAGGGACGACTGTGACACTGCAGAGCATCATGGAGACAAAGGGACACTGTGGACCTCAAGAAATCAAGGGCCCATATTGGTAGTTGGTGGGCAGTGCCAGCTTTACCAGATGCCTCCAAAATCTGCGGTCCCATTGCCCTGCATGACCAGACTTCCTGTGCCAAGATATGTTAAAAATTCTCCCCCAGTGAGGTCTCAGCATCATTCTATGTCTGACAGCCTTTAACTTCTCTCTGTCTCACTCCCCTGCCCTTAGTGCTGCAGGCAGTGCCCTCAGCCCTGCTGGGCTGTGCAGAGGAGCTGCTCAGCAGCAGAGCTGTCTCTTTGAAGCTCTTCTTGCTTGCCAGGAGCTCCCTGTGTGCCAGGAGCCCGGCCCAGCTCAACAGCACAGCAACAGCCCCAAGGCATTTAATGACCCTTGGGGGGGTTTGGTGTTGTTTACATGAGACTCAGTCCCTGAGAGTAAGTTCAAACAACTTCTCAAGAAGTCAAAGTGAGATTCAAGCACTAAAGTTTCCTTTAGTGCTAATGAGTCTCACTGAGGGACACAACTGAGAACTTGTCCCCAGGTTCCAGTTAGAGCAGAAAAGTGCAGACAGTGATGACAAGGATGGACAAGCAAGGGAAAGGAAGCTCTGATGCTGAAAAAACCTTGACTTGTTTCCTTAATCCAAAGGGCCAAGGCCTGACCCCCAACCCCTGGGAAGGCAGATGCTGTCCGTGCCTCATTCCTCAGAGCTCTTCCTGTGGCACTGGGATGTGGGATGTGCAATGCCAAGGGCAGGACCATGGGGTGGCACCTGCCAGGCTGCTGAGCAGGGACAAGGAGGCCAGGAGGCCCCAGGGCTGCAAGGGCCACTCCCCTCCTCCTGGCATCAGGGACACAGACAGCAGCCATGGCCAAAGGCCTGCAGAAGGTGGCTGTGTCAGGGCCTTTCAGCTTCTCCCCATCCCTGTCTCCTCTCCAGCCCAGGCTGTCCTACGGTGTCCATGCCCTGCCCCTTTCCCTGCAGGCTGTCGTCATCCCCCCGGCTGCCCCACCTGGCTGGCACCTTCCTGCACTGACATCTCTGCGTCCTCCCTGGCTCTTCCTGCACACACAAAGCCTTGGGCTCATCCAGACTCCTCCTGGGTGACGGGTTGCAGCCCAGTGTTTTCCACGGAGTGAAATTCCTTTTTCCTCAAGTCCACTCAGGAGCTCCCCAGCTGCACTTGGCATTAATTCTTTCTTTCTCATGCTCTTTTCTGCTCTGACAAAAGGATCCACCAGCTGTAAACCCTGCCTTCAAGTCCTCTCAGGACTATCCTGTACTGTCCTCAGTCTCCACACCACTGAGGCCACAGCTCCTTAGCCCCTCTCTAGTGCTCATGTGCTTGAGACCTTTAAAGCCCATCTTGGGAGATCTCTGGGCACTCACGGATGTTTTTGCAGAGGAAAATGTTGTGCTCATAGTCTAAGGAAATCACAGTTACCATGACAACCACCATACATTCCCATTGCTATGGTGAGTTACCTTGGAAATAGAATACATTCTCTTTGCCATGGTCAGTTACTATGGCAATCATCATACATTCTCATTGCTACAGTCGGTTACCATGGCAACCAGCATAAGTTTTCATGTTTAAGTTCAGTTACCACGGCAACCATCATACATTTCCATTGCTATGGTCAGTTACCGTGGCAAACATCGCACATTCCCATTGCTACTGCTGCTTACCATGGCAACTATCATACTTTCCACTGCTACAGTCAGTTACCACGGCAACCAGCATACATTCCCATTGCTATAGTCAGTTACCATGGCAACTGTTATACGCTCCACTGCTATGGTCTGTTACCATGGCAACCATCAAACACTCCCATCACTACAGCAGGTTACCATGGCAACCATCACACAGTCGCGTTGCTACAATCGGTTACCATGGCAACCATCACACATTCCCGTTGCTATGGACAGTTACCATGGCAACCATCATACATTCCATCGCTACGGTCAGTTACTATTGTAACCTCTTGGCTCCTCTTGGACAGAAGCAGATGCAGATGCAGCCTCCCTGTTGTCCACCAACCTTTAGAGCAGCTGTGCTCTAAAGGCCTGTGTCCCAAGGGCTCTCTTCACCAAGACCCTGCACAAACCTCTGGGACTCTTTGCATCCTGTCGTGGTGCCTTTCCAGTGAATTCCAGGGTTATCAAAGCCAACTCGAGTGGGCTCTTTGTCTCACACCACAGTGTCACCCAAACCAGTCTCTCCTCTGACCCTCACCCACAAAAGTTCACCCAGTTTGTTCATCCCCTAGAGCAGCTGCACAGCTCCAAGAAGCTCCTTCCCGCTGAGGACACCTCTCTCCTGCTCTGTCTCTCCTGTGTCTCCTTGGCCTTCTCTCCCAACCCATCACAGCCCTGCAACCTGGGAACTGTCTCAGCAGGCCTGGGCTGTTATTGCCTGCAAGTGGAATGAAGAGAGACTTGGGGCTGCAGCTCCTGCTGCCTGTGCCCCACACGCAGGGCATTGGGGCCTGTCTGGCTGCAGCCCCTCAGTGGGGCACCAGGGGTAAGAACAGACTTGCAGTGGGGAAGGCTGCTCTGAAAGTCCCCAGAGCTGGGCTGTGCAGAGGCTTTGCTGACAATGGCCTTGGGGGTGGACGTGCTGGGACTCAGGCCCAGGGGGAAAATCCCAGGCCTGATCCCTGAGGAGATCAGCACATGCTGCTGAAATGCTGGGGGAGAGCAGAGCCAGCAGAGGGAGGAAACAAGTGTGGACAGCCTGGGCTGATGGGATTTGGACTCGTGCCTGGCCCAGCCTTGGCTGGGCAGAGAAGGGACAGCCTTTGTGTCCCTGCAGGGCTGGGATTCACTCCCTGCCCCAAAGGCCCCCAATGGGTCTGAGAAGCCCTGGGTGGTGCCTGTCCCACAACTGCTGGGAATGGGGACGGGGTCCCTGCACAGGCCCTGTGCTGTCCATGGCAGCTGCTGCACTTGTGCTGCAGAGCCCTGGCACCTCCCCTGGCACTACAGGCCCCTCTTTGGCTGTTCCATCCAGGCTCAGCTGCCCTCAATTAGGTTCAGCAGTGAAGGGATGTCCAGGAGACAACTGCCATTGTACTCTGAGGACATGTAGAAAATACCCTGATAAAGAACAGGAGAGAGACCTCTCTCCCTGTGCCACCTGACTCCATTTGGTCACCTGAGCACCTCTAGGGGCTGCCCTGGACAGAAGGAACAGTGACAGGTTCCCCTGTCCTACATGTGGGCCCCTTCTGCCACTGAAGTTGGCCAAAGCAATGTCCCAGCAGCCTCCAAGAAGATCCCGCAGCTGCTGCCCTGTCCCTGGGAACTGCTCCATTGGAGCCTGCAGTTCCCAGCAGGAATCTCGGTCACCTCTGGCCCCTCAGAAGGAACCAGGGGTTTGTGTCCCAACAGGTCACTCCTGGCTTTGGTCTTCCTTCATTCCCAGGGGAGCTGGGACAGGGATGCACCTGCAGGTGCCTATTTTAGGCCCACTGAAGTGGGGCAGGAGAAATCCCAGCCCATGGGGGTTGTGGAGGGAGCTGAGTGTCCTTCTGGCCCCAGGTCTGCAGAGCCACAAGGAGACACCTCTGTTGACTCAGCTGAGTCCCTTCCCTCAGTGCAGGTGAAGGAGATCCCTCCTGGGCACTGTCTGGGTTTCCTGTCTAATGATGGGACATGAAAAGGGGCCTCTTGGACTTAACTCTGTGTCTGTTTGGAGAAATGACCCTGCTGAAAGAAATGTCTGTGCCCAGCTGAGGGAAGGAACATCATTATTTCCTTCAGCTGTGTGCCAGCAGGTTCCCCTGGAGCCCCAGGGACAGCTGGAGGGAGCCCGAGGGGCAGAGCAAGGGCTGCCTGGGGCTGTTGCTGTGCTGCTGAGCTGGGCCGGGCTCCTGGCACACAGGGAGCTCCTGGCAAGCAAGAAGAGCTTCAAATAGACAGCTCTGCTGGTGAGCAGCTCCTCTGCACAGCCCAGCAGGGCTGAGGGCACTGCCTGCAGCACCCAGGGCACAGGAGAGAAGGCAGAGAGATGAGAGGCAGCCTGGGCTGGGAGGTGACTGAGCTCTCACTATGCCAGAAACCTTCCCAGGATTGGAAGGAAGAATTCTCTGGCTGTAGGAATGTTCAACTTGCCTTTCTGGAGGCATCTCCTAAAGCTGCCACATCCCACAGCTTGTAGGATCTTTCAACAGGACTCTCCCAGTTGCTGCAGTGCAGGAGAAGTGGCCACATGGCAGAGCAGGGCAGGAGCTGCAGGCAGCAAGGGCAGAGAGGAGAAGGGAGCAGGAGGTTCAAGGGATCCTGGGGTGGGAGGACAGGGCAGAGCTGCTCAGGGCAGGAACCTTGCCAGCCCTTTGCCACGGTCAGGCTCTGTCTGCAGAGCAGTGCAGGTGAGTTCCTGCAAGTGCCTCTGCCAGCTGCCAAATGGCAGCAGTGGCAGGAGCTGTCAGGATGGCTCTGCTGGATTTGCTGGGGTGCAGCAGGAGAAGCTGCTGCAGAGCAGGACTTGCTGCTGCCCCCTCAGAGGCCCAGGGCCAGAAGGTTCCCTGT
Source organism: Corapipo altera (assembly GCF_003945725.1). NCBI lineage: Eukaryota > Metazoa > Chordata > Aves > Passeriformes > Pipridae > Corapipo > Corapipo altera. The sequence continues at coordinate 4,639 of NW_020885385.1, forward strand.
GGCAGGGCTGGCTGTGGGGTGGGAAGGTGGGGGTGCAGCCAGGGGTGCCCAGGGCTGTGGGGCAGAGCAGGGTCCTGCCCCCAGGGCTCTGTGTGCTGGGGCAGGGACTCTGCTGCCTGCCAGGCTCAGCTCTCAGCCCGGCCAAGGAGCTGCCATGGCCCAGCAGGGAGAAGCTGTAGGTGGAAGGAGTGACCCCTCAGGGCAGGGCAGGGCTGGGCAGGGCCCTTCAGCTGCAGGCTCAGGGCTCCTCACACCTTCAGCTCCACCTCCTCCATTTCCAGGGACCCTTCTCAGGAAGCTCATCCCCCCAGAACACCTCCCCCTTCCCAGCCACCTCAGGCTGTCTGGGATCTGCTCTGCAGCCCCTGCCCAGGCAGAGCTGCCCCTGGGCACTGGGCTGGGGATGGCTCTGGCAGCACTGGCAGGGAGCTGAGCTGGGCACAGGGAGGGGCTGCTGGCAGGAACAGCTCCTCACCCAGAGACAGGCAGGCAGGGAGAGGCAGCGGCTGCCACAAGTGCTGGGCTGGGGGATGTGGGCCCCTCCCTGCTGTCCCTGTGGCACAGACCCCTTCCCTGAGCAGCTCCTGCCTGGGCTCCTTTCCCAGCCTAAGCAGAGCCTGTGCCCTCAGGCCCACGGGGGCTGGGCTGTGCATTGCCCTGCAGCAGCCAGAGCCCAGGCAAGGACAAGGCCCTGATTTCCAGCTGTCTCTGTGTCCCTCCTCTCTTGGCAGCAGCACTGTGGCATTTCACTGCCAGGAGTTCTCTGCCTTGTTTCTGTTTTAAGGGAATTCCTAAGGGCCAACCCCCCTTCAGCTCCCAGCTGCCAGCCAGGGGCAGCTGTGAACAGCAAAGATGGCCAACTCTTGTCTCTGCACCAAGAGACCACCCCTTTGCCTCTCAGGACTCACAAGATTTCACTTGGAGCACATTAGAAATGTCAGAGATTTCAATCATCCAAACTCACTCCTGGCAAGAGGAACTGGAACGAAATCAAGTCCCCGAGTCCCCTCTCTCTCTTTTCTGTGCTTGGGCAAACTGTGACCAGCAGTTCTGGAAACACTTTGATACATCACAAGTGCTTTTAATTGGAGGTCACCCTGTGCTCCAAGTGGCCTCTCACTGCACAGTGAGAAGGATTCCTCGGGAGCCCACTCCAGGGTCCCTGCTCTCAGTGCCCCCTTCAGCCAGCAAAACCCAGAGCTCAGGGAGAGGGATGCAGAGAGATTTTCCTGAAAAGAGGCCCTGAATGTTGAATTGCTATGAGACATGCAAGATGTTTTGCTGATTGAGTCTGGCCTAATTCAGTTCTGCCTTTTTTCTCCTGAACAGAAAACCATACCCTGAGGCAGCATATGTCCAACAGCAGCTCCATGGCCCAGTTCCTCCTCCTGGCATTGGCAGACAGGCAGGAGCTGCAGCTCCTGCACTTCTGGCTCTTCCTGGCCATCTCCGTGGCTGCCCTCCTGGCCAACGGCCTCATCCTCAGCGCCGTAGCCTGCGACCACCACCTGCACACCCCCATGGGCTTCTTCCTGCTCAACCTCTCCCTCACAGACCTGGGCTGCATCTACACCACTGTCCCCAAAGCCATGCACAGTTCCCTCTGGCACACCACAACCATCTCCTACACAGGATGTGCTGCACAGGCCTTTTTCTTTCTATTCTTCTTCTCATCAGAGTTTTCCCTCCTCACCATCATGTGCTACGACCGCTACATTGCCATCTGCAAACCCCTGCACTATGGGACCCTCCTGGGCAGCAGAGCTTGTGCCCACATGGCAGCAGCTGCCTGGGCCACTGGGTTTCTCAATGCTCTGTTGCACACAGTCAATACATTTTCCCTGCCCCTGTGCCAGGGCAATGCCCTGGGCCAGTTCTTCTGTGAACTCCCACACATCCTCAAGCTCTCCTGCTCACACTCAGGCTACCTCAGGGAAATTTGGCTTCTTATAATAAATTGTTTGATCGGTTTTGTTTGTTTTGTTTTCATTGTTTTCTCCTATGTGCAGATCTTCAGGGCTGTGCTCAAGATTCCCTCTCAGCAGGGACGGCACAAAGCCTTTTCCACCTGCCTCCCTTACCTGGCCGTGGTCTCCCTGTACCTCAGTACTGTCGTGTTTTCCCACTTGAAGCCCCCCTCCATCTCCTCCCCATCCCTGGATCTGATTGTGTCAGTTTTGTACTCACTTGTGCCTCCAGCACTGAACCCCCTCATCTACAGCCTGAGGAACCAGGATCTCAGGGACACTCTGAGGAGAATGATGACTCCTGCTTTTCAGGAGCAACAACCTGCCTCTCTTCTTCTGCACAACACTCATTGTGTAACACTTTACTGGCCCAGCCTGCCTTCTAAAGGTTTTGAGAATGGCAATAGGGGGGTTTCCTACACGTGTTCCCCTTTTCATGTTGTTAACACAGAAATTTATTCTGCATGTCATACCTGATTCACTCTCTACCTCTTTATTTTGACCCACAATTGTGTAAATGAGGAATCATTCTCTGTGTGCATTTAAACAAAATAAAAGTTTCTGCAACAACTTTTTTGTCAAACATCCCGCCTTTGCTATTCTGTACATGAGGAATCACAGTCTCTGTGTATAATGAAGGACTTGAGGTCTTTTTTCCTGATTCGTCCTACAGGAACTTCCCTGAAGCTGGAGGGCAGTGCTTGTGTGCAGAGGAGAAGGGGTAAAGAGTCCTGGTACAGGAGCACTTCCAGGGAGCAGCAGCTCTTGGCCTTTTCAGAGATGCTGTTTTTCCACTGTCTCCCTCTCCTTTCTGCTCCTTGCCCAAGGCCTGAGTGCTCTGGCAGCTCAGTCCCTGATGTGTCACTCCTGTGACCATGGGCAGGGACAGGCCCTGGGCACTGCTGGCACAGAGTTGAGCTCCTTAACATCATTTCCATCATGAAAGGGGATCCCCCTGGGCAGTTCTCGAAGACTTTGTTCTTTCTGAAAGGTTTGTGTAAAGAACAAGGCCAAGGAACAGACTCTCCAAAGTCTCATTGCTTTGCTTGTTTCCCCCTTCAGTCCCTGCAATGAGAGAAGGGACTCACTGGGGTACTTGAGGGACTGAGGGCTAGTCCAGATGTTCTGTGCTGGTGGCCAGTGGCAAAGGGTCTCCAAGTCCCCTGCCTGGGGCTCTGCAACTTGTGAGGGCTCTGATGGCAGGTGAGGACTTGTCTGTAGGAACTCAGGAAGTGCAGGAGAGCACAGAGGATCTGCAGGGACAGCCCGTCCCATCCAGTCAGCAGGGAATGGAGCCCTGGAGCAGAATCCTGCCCAGGGTGGAGTTACCAGAGATCAAGTACTAAATCTGCCTGTGAACTGGTAAAGGAGAGTTCTGCAACCCCGGGGGATGCAGCAGGAACAGAGAAAGGACTCTGGCCAGTGACTCGTCTCACCCACAGTGAACTCCCCTTGTGCCTCCCCAGTTCAGGGAGGGCTGTACCAGAGCCAGGGCTGGGCTTTCCAGGAGGGTGTCCTGAAGAACTCTCCAGCCCACAGGCTGGATGGAGTGGAGCCCTGCCCTGCCCTTTGTGCCATTGGAAACAGCCCATGGTCCTGCCCAGCCTTGTTCTTGGCTACTGAGCCTCCCAGGACTATGGCAGAGGGTGGAGAGGAGTGATCCCCATCCTGCTGGGTCTGCTCCCCACCCTGACCAGCATGGCCAGTGCAGGGTCAGCCCAGGGTGCCACAGCCCCTCCCTGTGCAGAGCAGCACCTCCAGCTCAGGGCCCTGCAGGGATCCCAGGCTGGGATCTGCAACTGGCCAAGGCAGCCTGGACACACTGACCTGGGCAAAGGGATGGCCCTGCAGAAGAGCAAGGCAGCATTTCTGGGCCTGCAGAGAGGAATCCCTGACACAGAGACACCTCTTTCTGCAGCCCCCCCTGGGAACAGGCTGCTCTGTCCCTGGGCCAGGACTCTGTGCTGGGCTGGGCAGAGGGGCTGGCACTGAGGGGCACAGTCAGGCTGTGCTGGGCATCTCCTGGAGGTGACACCAGGGCTCCTGCAGTTTCCCTGACCTCCATTTCCTCCTGCCATGCTGAGTGTCTAGCCCCTGACCTGATGGAGATGTTGAGACTCCTGTCTGTGCCCCAGGAACTGCTGTGCCCTTCAGAGGGGCTGGGGCTGTGGGGGGAGTGCCCAGAGCTCTGCAGCACCCTGGGGTGGGCACTGCTGTGGGGCCAGACCAGACTGGGCTGCTCCACCAGACCTCTCCCAAACCCTTGGAAAGGCCAGAGCCATCCCAGAGCTTCCTGGGGCCTTGGCAAAGGCAGACATGGAACCAGTCTGCAAACAGGGCAGCAAGGAGGGTTGGCAGAGTTCCAGACTGCTCAGGCTCAGCAGGGAAGGGCGTAGGGCAAGTCCTCCTGCAGTTATTGACAGGCATTGCAGAACCCCTGTGGGAGGGAAAAGAAAGGGATGTTGTGTGCCCGGACTTCAGCAAGGCCTTTGACATGGTCTGCTGTGGTCTCTTAGAGCCAGACTGGACAAGTGAAACATGTGGTGAGTGGGAAGTTGAATGACTGATGAGGGTCAAAAGTCATGGCACAAATTCCTCTTGGCAGCAACTCCCAGGTGGCATCCATCAGGGACCAGCCCTTGACCATTCCTTTGGAACATCTTTATTATGTCTCTGGGTGATGGGATGAAATGCACTTTCCACTCCTTTGTGGATGATACCAAGTTGCAGCGAGTCTGTGAGAAACCTCGTCTAGTTAATGGTGACTTGGACAAAAAATGTAGTCAAGATGACTGAGTCAGATAAACTTGTCTTGCCATCAGGTGCCCAGCAAGGCACAAGACAATGAAGGAAAAACTCATGGGTCAGAGGAAAGGCAATTCAAAAGAGGGGCAAAAAGACTAAACACAACCAAACCAAAGCCAAACAAACACAGAATGACAGAATAGGCTGAGTCGGAAGGGACCCACAAGGATCATCCAGTCCAACCCTTAGCCCTGTGCAGGACCGTCCCCAAAGGTCATACCATGAGCCTGAGAGGATCATCCAAACACTTCCTGAGCTCTGTCAACCTTGGTGCTGTGCCCACTGCCCTGAGGGGCCTGTTCAGTGCTCAACCACCCTCTAGAGGAACAACCTCTTTTTAAGATCCAACCTAATCCTGCTCTGACACAACTCCAGGCCATTCCCTCAGTCCTGTCCCTGGTCCCCACAGAGCAGAGCTCAGGGCCTGCCCCTCCTCTGCCCCTCCCCAGGAAGTTGGAACTGCACTGAGGTCTCCCCTCAGTCTCCTCTTCTCCAGCTGAACACATCAAGTGCCCTCAGTGTCCTCACACGCCTTCCCCCCAAGGCCCTTCCCCATCTTCTATGCCTTCCTTTGGACCCTCTCTAATGGTTCAATCTCTCCCTTCCATTGTGTCCCCCCAAACTGCCCCAATGGTGCAGGTGAGGCCGCCCCAGGGCAGAGCAGAGCGGGACAATCCCCTCCCTGGCCCGGCCGGCCATGCTGGGCCTGATGCCCCCAGGACAGGCTTGGCCCTCCCGGCTGCCAGGGCACTGCTGACTCAGGGCCAACTGGCCACCCAGCAGCACCCCCAGAGCCCTTTCCCGGCACTGCTTTCCAGCCTCTCCTTCCCAGTCTTTCTGTCCATGCGGGGTTTCCCCATCCCAGGGCAGAATCCGGCACTTCCCCCTGTTGAAGTTCTCAGGGCTCCTAAAGAACTGGGAGGTCACGGGATGTCAAAGAGCCACAGGGAGTTAAAGGGAACATTGTGACACTGTGGAACCTCATGGAATCAAGGGACCACTGGGACCTGTGGGACTTCATGGAATCAGAGGAACCCTGTGGAATATCATGGAATCAAGGGGCACCTGTGACACTGCAGGATCTCATGCTCCAGAAGGAACCCTGGGACACTGTAGGATCTCATGGAACCAAGGTGCCATTGGGACACAGCATGGCTACAGGGAATAAGGGATCCATAGTGAGAGTCCATGGCCTCATGGAAAAATGAATCCTGGGACACTGCAGAACCTCATGGAATTAAGAGGCCATTGTGACACTGCAGAACCTCATGGAGCCAAAGGAACCCTGAGAATTTTTGGAACCTCATGGAGTCAAGGGCCAATTGTGACACTGCAGAGCCTCATGGAACTAAACGAATTGTGGAGAACTGACAATGCCTAAAATCTGTTCTGACATAGTTTTAAACTCTTTTACTCTTGTTGGTTGTTAATAAAGACAATCTGACTGCGTCACTAAAAAGAGAAGTTTTATTCTTCTGTCCTCCTTGTCCACCCCAAAATGGCAGAAAAGGCATGCAGTGTTTACATTAAAGCATTTTTATCCCACCTAGCACAGGAATTTTTAAGCTACAGGGAAGGAGGCATGCATGGACCTATGTAACATACTGTCACACACTTTTTCAAACTTATCCACACTATTCAATTTTTTTTAACAACACATTGTAATTCTTAATTATAAATTAATTCATATTTCATAAGTGGGGTAAACTAAAAGTCTTTCCCTTCTCATTTTTAACTTTGGTAGCAGGTGTTCACCACAGGTGTCCTCCTGCTGAAGTTTGCAGCTTCTTCTCTCCCTCTCATAGAGTGCCCAAGGCCATCTGATGGATTCCATCGCTATCTCTGAGGTCTCTCTCTGGAGAGCTGCCTCTGGTCATTCAGTTTTCTGGAATGATTATAAATGAATTAAAAAGCTTTTTTGGGCCATGATCTAGGCAACTGCTGTTGTGGATAACATGGATTGCAGGAAGGCAGAAGAGAAGGACATGAAAGGGCCACCTGTGAGCAAAAGGTATTTTTCATTTTCAGTAGTCTCTGAATTTTTGTTACTAGTTTTCTGTTTCTGTGGAAGAGTTCAGTGTCCTCCCTCCTGGGAGGGATGGGAACAAATGATTAAACACGGAAAACATTGTGGCTGAGCTGTTCCAACACTGCAAACTGTAATTTGTCCAGATGGTCTAAAGATGTCCAGATTATCGAAAACCTTACAAATTTTTCTTTTCAGAGAGAGAGAAATATTTGATGAAGAAGTCCAGCAAAGGCAAAAGTGCAAGGCCAAGCCTCAGCCTGTGGAGAGCTGAGGGGTGGCACCGGCAGCCCCAGAATTACATAGGGAAAAAAAGAAACAGGAATTTTGGGGTGGGATCGAGCCAGTTTGGGGTGGGATCGAGCTGTTTTCAGTGGGACTGATCCACTTTGAGGTGACAGATTGATCCCTCTTGACTTTTGGGATGCAGAGCTGGGAGAGACTGGAATGTTAATGGTCCATGGCTCCAACACTCTCCAGTTGCAGAAGTAGCGGAGGCTTTACTGCCCATGGGCAATGGAACCGCCTGGGGCAGAGGGGGGAACACCCACCCCTGGAGGGGACAGGCTGGGTTTGGATCCAGAAAGGAGAAGTGTTATTTTTATGGTTTTATATCACTATAGACAGGATCCAAAACTGCCCCAAACCTACTTTGCATGGAAACAAAATTGTTCTAGACCAAACCCAACATATACATATATATATATATATATACATAGATAAACTATCCTCGGGGGGGAGAGAGGGCTCTGCATCTTTCTACTCTGATACTTTCTTTCTTTTCCCTTCTACATTTTCTTAAATGTTATTTTTATGCTTTCATATCACTATAGAAAGGAACCAAAATGGCTCCAAACTTGCTTTACATGGCAACCAAACTGTTCTAAACTAAACACTACATATATATGTATCTATAAACACTGATTATTCACTGTCCTTTCACTCTAATCTGCCCAAGGGCTGGATTAAAAAGACCCTGGGTCACCCTCGCTGTCAGGGAAGTTGGGACAGGGGCTGGACATGGAGGAAGCTTCTGGCAGCTGCTCACAGAACCCACCCCTGGAGACCCCCTGCTACCAAAACATGGCCATCCAGACCCAATACACTGCCCATCATGAGTCACCTGGAATGTGGGTCAGCAGGTCTGTGCCCAACATGGGTCCCTGTGGATCATCCAGTGGGAGTCCTCCAATGGCTGATGGAGTTGGAGCAGTGGTCAGAGCTCTTCCCCCAATTGAGGCACTCGTAGGCTTCCCTTACTGGTGGGTCCGTTGGTGTCTGGTCAAGGCAGACTGTGGGGGAAGCTCTTCCCACACTCCCCACACTTGTAGGGCCTCTCCCCGGTGTGGATGCGCCAGTGGGTGACAAGGTTGACAAGGTTGCCATTCTGCTTGAAGCCCTTCCCACAGTCAGTGCAGCGGAAGGGCCTCTCATCCATGTGTGTCCACTCATGCATGAGGAGATTCCCACTGGTCTGAAACCTCTTCCCACATTCCAAGCACTTGTAGGGCCGTTCTCCAGTGTGGATGCGCTAGTGGATGCAGAGGGTGGAGCTCTGGCTGAAGCTCTTCCCACATTCCAAGCACTTATAGGGCTCCTGGGAGAGCTGGAGAAGGGTCTGGCAGTGAGAGTGCCATGGTTGGGAAATGCTCCCTCTGCTTGGGAAGGCATCTGTAGGGATAAGCAGAGAGACTGCAACGAGATTGAAGTGGTTCAGAAAGTTTCAAGCCTCTCTTCCTATTGGCTTCTCCTGTAGGTTGATGTGTTTGAACTTCCCGTAGATCCTGAGGTGGTGGCAGAGGAAAGCTGCTGTGAAGTTCCCAGGCTGGTAAGCTGACTGACTGTAAAGACATCTTTGGGGATTCTTTTCCCTGAGGTTTTAAAAAACATTAATTTGCCTGCTTTTCACTCTTGTTTTTGCCTTCCCCTCTTCCTTACAGGAAGATGAGCAGGCAACTTTGTTCCTTTAGGGATTTGTAAATAGGGAAATGAGACAGACCTATTTTTTACCCCTTGGTACACACAGGGGAAGTGTCTATCAAGTACTACTTCAAGGAGCCCAGTTTAGCCCAGCTATTCTCTCATTCTTTGCTTTTCTTGTTGCACCTTTCTTCCCTTTCCCACAAGGATGCTTGTTTGGCATCTATGGAAACTGCCAAAAGATTGGAAGAGGATCTTTTGGACAGCCAGGTTGTGCCAGTCCATGTGCTAAGGAGGACAGACATTTAGGGCAGGAAGTAGAGCAAGCCTCTATCAACTTGGGATTTATTTGATTGATTGGATAAATAAGTACTGTTCTCTGAAACTTCCACTGATTGCCCTGAGCAAGACCCAGATTCAAGAGGATGACAAAGCAAAGCCTCTGTTTTACCAAGGACAGAGTTTCTTGTGCTTTCCCCCACGGCAGTGCCCACTCTGAAAGGCAAGACCATCAGTAGATAACTGTGGGCATGCCCAGGATGACATCCAATAATCCTTAGAGCATCTGTAGGCAGAGAAACTTCATGACAGATGACATACATGGTACAGTGGAAGAAGCAACCTCTTTCCTGGTTTGGAAACTAACCCGGAGACTGCATTTTCCAGCTGTGAGAGTAGAAAATCCATTGTATTTGGAGCATATTTTGTAGGCTTCTTTCCTGTTTTATCCCTTCTCAGCCACTCATGCCAGAGGCAATATTGAGGCAGGAAGTGGGTTTTAAAAAAGAGAAAATGCAAAAACTTCTTTCAGGGAGTCAGTTCTTCTGGGCAGGGCCGTCTGACTCTTGGTGTGTTTCCCTCCATGTGCTCAGCACCGGCACAGGGCACACTGAGGGAGGTCTCCAAACTTTTCTGTAGGTGATTCCATCAAAACTAATCCCCTCCCAGGGCATCACAAGATGATGCTCATCAGCTCTTCCAAGTCAAAGGATACTTCTTTTCCCCCAGGGCAGAACAGATGGAAACATGCTACCGGTGCAAGAGAGGGACAGTAGAGGCCCATCCTCTGCCATGGGGGCGGTGACCCAGACTCCCTGTTTGTCCTCTCGTCCCTCTGGGAGCCCTGAGGTTTCCCTCTGGTCCCCTCTGGCTCCCTGTGCTTGGAAAGCCTTCCAAATCCATTCTGGTGAGGGGAGATGGTGATGCAGCAACAGCAGACGCCTCATGGGATGCCTGGGCACCCCTGGGGAGGCAGAACTGGGAGCACTCATTCTGTGCCCTGTCCTGGCTGGGTGCTGGGGGGACTGCCCTGAGGAGAGACAAATGAGGCTTCTCCTGGGGAAAGCCTCAGCCAGAGCTCAACTTCCCAAACAAGCCTGGGGTTGGGGGTGTGCCGAGGGGGAAGTTGTCCTGCAGGCAGCAGGACAGGACAAGAAGGGCGCGGTCTGCTCAGGATGCGAAGCATCTGAAGGTGTAATGGTTTTGAGTCTAGGCCTTCCTTCCCGGCCTATACTATTCCTTTATGTAATCAAATATATACATAGGCGGACAGGGAAGGCTCTTCCTCTTCCTGTCTTCTGGTGAGGTTTGGAGACAACAGACTCCCGTGGCTGGTCTCGCTTCTGGGGGGGAGCTGAGGCCTGGTCGGGCCTACGGGGTTGGTTGTTTCTGCTGAGCCGGGGTCCAGTAGCGTGGCGGTGGCGTTGGGCGTGATTGTGCTTTCTCAAGGAAAATACTATGGTTTTCTTTGGCTATTTCTTTATTGAGTGTGTATACCTGGTTTTGTTTGTTTGTTTTGTCCCATTTTTCCCTTCCCCTTTTCTGTTTGTGGGTGTTGGGAATTTCTTTCTTATGTGTATATAGTTTTTGTATATAAATGTAATCTCAGTGAAAATATATATTGCTTTAGCTTTCTCTTATTTCTGTTCTCTTGGGTTTTTTTTTCCTTTTCCCTTGCTTTGGGGGGATGGAGCTCTTGCAGTGGGGTTTGGAGACTTGGCAGGGAGCCAGCTCTAAACCACCACAGAAGGACACCATGTGTATGGGCCAATTGTTGCTGCTTTATTAAATCACAGCCACCTACAACTGGCTCAGTGGCAACAGAAGAGCAGTGCTCATAGTTTGAATCGTGGATTTTGCTGAAGATTTGAAGGCATAACAATTCCAGTTTTCCTGTCTGTATAAAAGACAGAGTTTCTTTTTTGTGATAATATTTATGACTGGAAAAAACACCAGGCAGCCACCAGGGATGATGTCACAGCGATGATGTGATATCAAAGGATAGATGTGATGTCAGAGGGGGGCTGTAATGTCACAGAGGAGGATGTGATGTCACAGGGAGGATGTCAGAGGAAGGATATGATGTCATAGGAGATGTGATGTCAAAGAGGATGTGATGTCATGGAAGAATGTGATGTCACATGGGAGTTGTGATGTAACGGGGGAGATGTGATATCACAGGAGAGGATGTGATGTCACAGAGGGGCTGTGATGTCACGGGGAGGATGTGATGCCACAGGAAGGATGTGATGTCACAGGGAGGATGTGAGGTAACAGGAGAGCTGTGATGTCATAGAAGAGATGTGATGTCACAGAGGACAATGTGATGTCATAGGAGACATGCGATGTCACAGAGGACGATGTGATGTAACAGGGGAGCTGTGATGTCTCAGAAGAGGATGTGATGTCACAGAGGAGAGCTGTGATGTCACAGAGGACAATGTGATGTCATAGGAGATGTGATGTAAAAGTAGAGGATGTGATTTCACTGGAGAGCTGTGATGAGACAGGACACTTGCTATGTCACAGAGGAGGATGTGATGTCACAGGGAGCTGTGATGTCACAGGGGAGGATGTGATGTCATAGGAGACCTGTGATGTTACAGAGAAGGATGTGATGTCACAAAGGAGGATGCGATGTCATACGAGACCTACGAAGTAACAGAGAAGAATGTGAGGTCACAGGAGGGCTGTGATGTCACAGCGGAGGATGTGAGGTCATAGGAGACATGCGATGTCACAGAGGAGGATGTGATGTTACAGGGGAGGATGTGATATCACAGGGGAACTGTGATGTAATAGGAGAGCAGTGATGACACAGAGAGTTGGGATGTCGCAGAGGAGGCTGTGATGTCACAGAGGAGGCTGTGATGTCATAGAAGAACTGTGATGTCACACAGCGGATGTGATGTCATAGGAGACATGCAACGCCACACAGGAGGATGTGATGTCACAGAGGAAGATGTGATGTCACAGAGGAGGATGTGATGTCACAGGAGAGCTATGATGTTGTAGGAGAGTTATGATGTCATAAAGGAGGATGTGATGCCATAGGAGACGTGATGTCAGAGAGGAGGATATGATGTCACAGGAGAGCTGTGATGTCATAGAAAAGGATGTGATGTCACAGGAGAGCTGTGATGTGACAG